>NW_028176587.1:727500-860000 GCF_949987555.1 Borostomias antarcticus | reverse complement strand
ACACCAGTGTGTTCATACAGGAGAGAAGCCATAGCCTTAAGCCTGGATTACACTACTGCGTTTTTCTGAGTTTTCTCCTACCTTTGCGCCTATCAATTATAATACCGAGGCCAAAATGAGGCTCGAACCCAGAGGCAGATCGATACGTCCGGGGCCACGTTTTGGTGCTTGAAATCCGGCGATGCGTTCTAGTGTAATGGGCAGATCTGGAGGCCTTTGAAAAAAAAACTATAGGAATATGGCTACACTGTAACGCTGTGTTCACTTCACCTTATAACAATCAAACAGATGATTTACGAGTTTGAGCTACATATTATTGTATACTATAGTTAATCAGACAAGCGGACAATATCTTAGGAGGAATTTCACTGTATTCCATGTTTACATGTTCCCTCCAAAAAGTAGACACTTCAAATCATAACCTACGTTAGAATACACATCTCAAATAATAATATTCTCTCGTTCAAAGAAAAGTAACTAGCAAAAAGTTACAACATTTTTATTGAGCTATAGCTATATAAGATATATAGAGATATGCCGCTATACGTGTGGGAAGGCTCCCCAGCTCAGTCTTTTGTGTTTCTTTTTCAATAATATCTCTATTAAATACTCAAATACAGTCCAAATGTTCTGATATATAGTCCTTACAATCAGTTTGTTTTAAGTCCTTCATCCATTCCCTCACGATTTCTCCCGTATTATTATGAGACTTGATAATAATAATTAATAACTATCAGGGTAGGTGAATGTTTTTACGAATATGCCAACTGTCTGTCCCTCATGGTGTCGTTCTAAAACATCACCATCAAGAGATGAATAAGCCTACTATTTTAAACCGCACCACAGATATGGGCAAACATGATTTAGGGTACCTATTAGGCCAGTAAAAGGAGATGTTTGCTTTTGCAAAAGAACCCCTCAAATATGTTATACAGTTAAATCTGGAATAATATTCTGAAATCAGATCTGTAATCATTCTACAAGCAATTGGTTTATTCAGGTGTGAGCCAATGATCAAAATAGGAATTGGATATGGAGTTTGGATTACTGGAGAAAATGAAAAGAGGAACTTGAGGAAGATCCTTGGTGAACTGAATAATACGGCAGGCCTTATCCTATAGGCCTATGGAATGCTGCGCTCCAGGGCGACGTTGGGTGACTGGATGGACTTAATTTTGTCCTCTTGGTCAAAGTCGATTGCTTTAAAAACATGAAAGAATAAAACAAAAAATACTGCAACACAAAGTAGATGAAATGGTGATTGCAAAGGGAACTGTTTAAATTAATTCCAATAAACCTGCTTGAGTTCATGGTTTACAACCATTCATCTCTTACAACATACATGAATAAATAATAAGATGAACAGTAGTAATGGTAGGCTATAATATTGTTATCACTGCAGCGCAAATTGAGATTACAATTAGAGATTGGAATAAGTAGGATATCTTGAGATTTGAGATCATTTTAAAAGCAGGGAATGTGTACCAGACAGAACACAAACTGGCATGGAAATGAATGTATTTGTTGGTGACTGTTGGCGTTGTTTGGATGGCTGGACAGCTGCATTTTAAACTTTAAACTTTTCAGAATGTTTATTTTTCACGAACCTTTTTTAATAAACATTGTATAACCTGATAGAGAGTGTTCATTTGTGTGCCTGCCTCAGTATCCAACCCTGGACTGACCCCCCTCCCTCAGTATCCAACCCTGGACTGACCCCCCCCTCAGTATCCAACCATGGACTGACCCCCCCCTCAGTATCCAACCCTGGACTGACCCCCCTCCCTCAGTATCCAACCCTGGACTGACCCCCCCCCTCAGTATCCAACCCTGGACTGACCCCCCCCTCAGTATCCAACCCTGGACTGACCCCCCCCTCAGTATCCAACCCTGGACTGACCCCCCTCCCTCAGTATCCAAACAGGGTTGGTTGATCCATGGTTGGATACTGAGGGGGGGTCAGTCCATGGTTGGATACTGAGGGGGGGGGTCAGTCCATGGTTGGATACTGAGGGGGGGGTCAGTCCAGGGTTGGATCCTGAAGGGGGGGTCAGTCCAGGGTTGGATCCTGAGGGGGGGTCAGTCCATGGTTGGATACTGAGGGGGGGGGTCAGTCCATGGTTGGATACTGAGGGGGGGGGTCAGTCCAGGGTTGGATCCTGAAGGGGGGGTCAGTCCAGGGTTGGATACTGAGGGGGGGTCAGTCCAGGGTTGGATACTGAGGGGGGGTCAGTACAGGGTTGGATACTGAGGTGGGGTCAGTACAGGGTTGGATACTGAGGGGGGGGTCAGTGACTGACCCTACGTCAGTATCCAACCTGGACTGTAAGGAGTAAGGGGGTAACGGTGTATCCACCTGTGAAGTTATGTATGGTGGTTGGTGAACCAGTCCCAGACCAGAGCAGCCCGGTGGAAACTAACATGATCCCACATGACAACAAACCTGGGCTGCTCTGCTCCGTCCTGGACAACTGCATTATATAGAGCACCAGATATCTCATGGTGAATGGACACACATATATAGCGCTTTTATTCAAAGAGCTTTACAATGGCTTCTCTCATTCATCCATTCACTCACCAATGGCGGCCAGCTGGTATTAGCCTGCTCTTTGGGATAAATTAGTGTCTTTCTCAAAGACACGTCAACGAAGCAGAGCAGATAGCTGGAATTGAACTGGAGGCTCCCAGACGGCTACTCTACCTCCTGAGCTGCTGCCGCCCCCTCAGAACGTGATCATGTGTGCAGTACTGGATGGACCTAGGGTGGCATGGTGATGGACAACTCCTTGCAGACGTAGGAACCTCTTGAAAATGTTTTCAGCCCTCAAAGGCCATATCTAGGTTTTTGCAGGGTGATGATCAATCTAGTAATTATATTCCATAAACCATGGCATGTTTAAATGATTTTATTGTGAGCTCACAAGGTATGTCTGATCTCCAGAGCAGGGACATCAGAGTACAAATGTGTGGTCAGAAAACAATGAGTCTCATACTTCATCCGACCTCATCTTAAGACCTCCTCCTCCTTATCTCTCTGGGCTAGTGGAAGCTAACCCCCCCCAACTTAACATACTTGAAGCTCACAGACCTGCTTCCACACACCACAAAACACTGATTCTTCTTCCAGGAACACAAGGTGATATTTCCCCCACGCTGCCCAGGGACATTCACAACAGCTCTTTGTCCTGTAACATCTGGGCCCTGACGCCTGGTTTTAGATAGATTGAATCCAGCTTCATCAATGAAAATGAGGTCATGATGCTGTGCAGCTGCGCCAAATACCACCAATAGGCCGTTCACACCTCTCATATTGAAATGAATGGAATGCACAAGAACAAGAGCCCTGGATCAGGTCCACATCCAGCCAGCTTGCTAATAACACCACCAGCTAACATTAGCTAGCCAACATCAGATAGAAAGCTAACCAGGTAGATATGAATAGGCTACTGCAGGATCTTGACTAGTCTAACGTTAGAAGACCATAAACGCAAATGAAAACGGTTCATGGATCCTTTTACCCGCCCCAAGTGCTCATTTGAGCATACTTTGGAAAACAAGTACCCTAACACACCCTATAGAACATGTCATCTATGGGCTGCAGAGATTGAGTCTGGGAGAAATAATAATAGGTACAAATCCTTATTAAATCAATTTTAATCCATTGCTTTTATCTCTCGAAAGATTGATTATGCTCTCCTAAAGCTATAATCAAAGTTTTGATGTCTGAGGCCCAATCTGTTCAGATCCTGTCTAGAGCCCGCCTCCTGAGACAGGAAAGATGCTTCAACATTAGGTTCACGACGCCCTCTACTGGATATGTAATGGTAGTGACCAGTTCTGACTTAACCATGACATTATTATCCTGACATGCATTATGCGTGACCCCTTTATTTATTTGAGGTCTTATATGAATGTCCAGTGCTGACCATGTTCCTCCTTGTTTTAAAAAGGCGCCGTCTCCTCTTGTTCTTTAGTCCTGGACCAGGGCTACTTGTTCTTTCCTTTCCATTCATTTGAATATGAGAGGTGTGACCGCAAGACTGACCTAAGAAGTCAGTTTCAGTTGCTGGTGATTTAGACCATTAGCACTTATAATGAGAATGAGGATGAATTCAGGTTTTCAATAGCGCTGAAGTTGGAGAGCAGACACATTCACACCTGGGAATCATCTAGTCTATGTATTGTCTGGTTGAAGTGGTCATCAGTAGTCTTGTGTTCACACCTCTCATATTCAAATGAATGGAAAGAAGTAGCCCTGGTCCAGGTCCAGGACTAAAGAACAAGAAGAGACGGCGCCTTTTTAAAACAAGGAGGAACATGGTCAGCACTGGACATTCATATAAGACCTCAAATAAATGAAGGGGTCACGCATAATGCATGTCAGATTAATAATGTCATAGTAATGTCAGAACTGGTCACTACCATTACTGTACTATATCCTATGGTTGGGTTGTATGTTCTTAACAATGTCCAGAAGTTGGCAACAGAGGTTCACCTAAGCACTACTACTTGTTAATCACCTAGGTAGATATAGCAGTGCAGTGTTAGTTAGTCAGTGATGGCCATGCCCTGTAATGCACTTCTCCAAAGTATATCAGTAAACGTCAGTAAATGGTTACCCCGCTGTCCGACCCTGATTATGTAATATAGTGCAAGATATTACAATTACATATCCAGAAGATGGCGTCAGGTAGTTTCTGGTTTCAGGAGGCGGGCTCTAGACCGGATCTGAACAGTGAAACGCGTCATTGTTCCCGGCTTTCACCGATTGGTTAAGAGCATTGAAAAGACTAGCAGTCACGACTAAATGTGTGTATAAATTGTGTTCGTAATTTGTCTCTCTCTACCTTGGAAACTTTTCACTGTCGAACACTGTTGGTCACGCCTGTAAAGATTCCCCATTGCAAAGTTTTTTTTTTTATCCATCTGAAGAAAACAAGTGACGATCTCTTTATTCTTTTTTGAGTAAACAAACGTTTCCATCACAACCTACTCACTAGCCTTTCACTGTAGGCTACGACAATCCTCAATTCGGTAAGTTGTATGTTATTTTCTATTTTTGAAAGATTAGAGCGCAGCCGTTTGGGGCTTCGGTTCAGGAAGTGAACTTCTAATGTCCAAGGGAGGGTTAGACGACTGTTTTTGAATTTGAGTCTAGGAGAAGGTTACTGTTTTATTCATTGAATTTCGCTGTGGCTGGTCGTTGCTGCGTGCGTTCACTTCTTTTATTCGCTGGTGATACTAAGTGGAGAGCATGGCCGTATATATATCTGGTCCAGGTGATATCCTACAGATAACGCCCTACTCTCAATGCAATTTATCTATGAATGCGCTTCCTCGGCCCGCTCGTCCGAGTCTACAGACAAAACCGTTTCGTTACTCACCAAAGTAAAAACATCGTTGGAAAGAAAGTCGTTTTTCTCCGAGGTGGCTACAGTTTGTAGGCCCCCACCTTTCAAATAAAAGGCAAAGTTGTACACTTATGGCGCGTTCCAGGCAACCCGTAACTCGTATTTTTCCTACCTCCTACACGTGAAAATGCTCTGGAATGGCAGTCAAACCCGTAACTTCCCACCCGTGAACTCGTACAGATCGATGTACTCCCAGTTGCCGGGTGGGAAGTTACGGATTTGACTGCCATTCCAGAGCATTTTCACGTGTAGGAGGTCGGAAAAACACGAGTTACGGGTTGCCTGGAACGCGACATTAAATATAATATCCACAGCGCATCGACTGTCTTCTTCTACCGGCGATTCGGCACTCTCCCCTTTGTTTAGCCTACTCACTGCTGCCGCCCATGTTGGGGATGATTCATTACATTATCTACATGTTTTATTTACATGTTTTAACGTTTAAAATTTCCCATAGTTAATAACTCAGCAGAAATGTTCTCTCGCCAATCAGATACATCAACGCGAGTCTCTCAACAACATTTAAGATGTAATGCATCATCCTGCTTTCACTCTCTCTCTCTCAGCCAGAGGAACCTCTTACATATCTTTCTCTCTCCTGTCCTCAATCTGAAGTTCTGGTGTCGTTGTGTTTTCCCCCCCACTAGCTACATATAAACACTCTAGACAGTATTTGCACTTGTAATACTGGTGTGAGAATCCTTTTTAATGTTTGTCTCTTTCTCTTTCACTCTCCCAGGAGTGATGTCAGACTTGTCCCAGAGTCAGGTGTTCTCCTGCTCTGAGTGCCCATTCACCTACACCTCCCAGATCTACCTCCACACGCACCTCAAGAGGAGCCATGACAACCTCTACGTCTCTCTGCTGAGGAAAAGAGAGATCAGACCAGAGATTCTCTCCTCCTCCTCCTCTTCTCAATCACTCCCTATCACCACCTCCAACACCCCCCTCACCCCAGCTCCCGCCCAGAGACAGAGAGACACAGACAAGCCAAGACCGTACCACTGTGACCAGTGTGGGAATAACTTCACTACGTCAGGAAATTTAAAGACACACCAGCGTGTTCATACAGGAGAGAAGCCATACCACTGTGACCAGTGTGGAAAGAAATTCACTACGTCAGGAGAGTTAAAGACACACCAGCGTGTTCATACAGGAGAAAAGCCATACCACTGTGACCAGTGTGGAAAGAAATTCACTACGTCAGGAGAGTTAAAGACACACCAGCGTGTTCATACAGGAGAGAAGCCATACCACTGTGACCAGTGTGGGAAGAAATTCACTACGTCAGGACAGTTAAAGACACACCAGCGTGTTCATACAGGAGAGAAGCCATACCACTGTGACCAGTGTGGGAAGAAATTCACTACGTCAGGACAGTTAAAGACACACCAGCGTGTTCATACAGGAGAGAAGCCATACCACTGTGACCAGTGTGGAAAGAACTTCATTCAAAAGGAAGATCTCAGGACACACCAGCGTGTTCATACAGGAGAGAAGCCATACCACTGTGACCTGTGTGGAAAGAACTTCGCTCAGTCAACAAGCTTAAAGACACACCAGCGTGTTCATACAGGAGAGAAGCCATACCACTGTGACCAGTGTGGGAAGAACTTCACTACGTCAGGAAAGTTAAAGACACACCAGCGTATTCATACAGGAGAGAAGCCATACCACTGTGACCAGTGTGGAAAGAACTTCACTACGTCAGGAGAGTTAAAGACACACCAGCGTGTTCATACAGGAGAGAAGCCATACCACTGTGACCAGTGTGGAAAGAACTTCACTACGTCAGCAGAGTTAAAGACACACCAGCGTGTTCATACAGGAGAGAAGCCATACCACTGTGACCAGTGTGGAAAGAACTTCACTTCATCAGGACATTTAAAGACCCACCAGCGTGTTCATACAGGAGAGAAGCCATACCACTGTGACCAGTGTGGAAAGAACTTCACTACGTCAGGAGAGTTAAAGAAACACCAGCGTGTTCATACAGGAGAGAAGCCATACCACTGTGACCTGTGTGGAAAGAACTTCACTCAGTCAACAAGCTTAAAGACCCACCAGTGTGTTCATACAGGAGAGAAGCCATAGCCTTAGGCCTGGATTACACTACTGCGTTTTTCTGAGTTTTCTCCTACCTTTGCGCCTATCAATTACAATACCGAGGCCAAAATGAGGCTCGAACCCAGAGGCAGCTCGATACGTCCGGGGCCACGTTTTGGTGCTTGAAATCCGTAGATGCGTTCTAGTGTAATAGGCAGATCTGGAGGCCTTTGAAAAAAAAAACCGATAGGAATAGGGCTACACTGTAACGCTGTGTTCACTTCACCTTATAACAATCAAACAGATGATTTACGAGTTTGAGCTACATATTATTGTATACTATAGTTAATCAGACATGCGGACAATATCTTAGGAGGAATTTCACTGTATTCCATGTTTACATGTTCCCCCAAAAAAGTAGACAATTCAAATCATAACCTACATAAGAATACACATCTCAAATAATAATATTCTCTTGTTCAAAGAAAAGTAAGTAGCAAAAAGTTACAACATTTTTACTGAGCTATAGCTATATAAGATATATAGAGATATGCCGCTATACGTGTGGGAAGGCTCCCCAGCTCAGTCTTGTGTTTCTTTTTCAATAATATCTCTATTAAATACTCAAATACAGTCCAAATGTTCCGATATATAGTCCTTACAATCAGTTTGTTTTAAGTCCTTCATCCATTCCCTCATGATATCTCCCGTATTATGATGAGACTTGATAATAATAATTAATAACTATCAGGGTATGTGAATGTTTTTATGAATATGCCAACTGTCTGTCCCTCATGGTGTCGTTCTAAAACATCACCATCAAGAGATGAATAAGCCTACTATTTTAAACCGCACCACAGATTTGGGCAAACATGATTTAGGTTACCTATTAGGCCAGTAAAAGGAGATGTTTGCTTTTGCAAAAGAACCCCTCAAATATGTTATACAGTTTAATCTGGAATAATATTCTGAAATCAGATCTGTAATCATTCTACAAGCAATTGGTTTATTTGGGTGTGAGCCAATGATCAAAATAGGAATTGGATATGGAGTTTGGATTACTGGAGAAAATGAAAAGAGGAACTTGAGGAAGATCCTTGGTGAACTGAATAATACGGCAGGCCTTATCCTATAGGCCTATGGAATGCTGCGCTCCAGGACAATGTTGGATGAATGGATGGACTTGATTTTGTCCTCTTGGTCAAAGTCGATTGCTTTAAAAACATGAAAGAATAAAACAAAAAAATACTGCAACACAAAGTAGATGAGATGGTGATTGCAAAGGGACTGTTTAAATGAATTCCAATATACCTGGTTTAGTTCATGGTTTACAACTGTATCTCTTACAACATGCATGAATAAATAATAAGATGAACAGTAGTAATGGAAGGCTATAATATTATCACAGCAGCGCAGATTGAGATTACAATTAGAGATTAGAATAAGTAGGCTATCTTTTTGGATTTGAGATTATTTTAAAAGCAGTGGATGCGCACCAGACATGGAACACAAACTGAGATGGAAATGTATTTGTTGGTGACTGTTGATGTTGGTTGGATGGCTGGACACCTGCATTTTAAACTCTAACCCTAACTTTTCAGAATGTTTTTTTTTTTCATTAACCTTTTTAATAAACATTGTGTAACCTGAGAGAGGTACTGTAGAGAGTGTGTTCATTTGTGTGCCTGCCTCAGTATCCAAACCTGGACTGACCCCCCCTCAGTATCTAACCCTGGACTGACCCCCCCTCAGTATCCAACCCTGGACTGACCCCCCCTCAGTATCTAACCCTGGACTGACCCCCCCTCAGTATCCAACCCTGGACTGACCCCCCCTCAGTATCCAACCCTGGACTGACATCCCCTCAGTATCCAACCCTGGACTGACCCCCCCCTCAGTATCCAACCCTGGACTGACCCCCCCTCAGTATCCAACCCTGGACTGACCCCCCCTCAGTATCCAACCCTGGACTGACCCCCCCCTCAGTATCCAACCCTGGACTGACCCCCCCTCAGTATCCAACCCTGGACTGACCCCCCCTCAGTATCCAACCCTGGACTGACCCCCCCTCAGTGTCTCTGCATGCCTCTTCCATTGCTCCCAGGGAGAGTCATGCAGGTATATGGTTGGTGTTCATAAACCTTCCAACGCCAAAGTGAAAATAATTCCTCAATGGGACTGAGAAATGGGGAGTAAGGGGGTTACGGTGTCTCCACCTGTGAAGTTATGTATGGTGGTTGGTGAACCAGTCCCAGACCAGAGCAGCCTGGTGGAAACTAACATGATCCCACATGACAACAAACCTGGGCTGCTCTGCTCCGTCCTGGACAACTGCATTATATAGAGCACCAGATATGTCATGGTGAATGGACACACATATATAGCGCTTTTATTCAAAGAGCTTTACAATGGCTTCTCTCATTCATCCATTCACACATCAATGGCGGCCAGCTGGTATTAGCCTGCTCTTTGGGATAAATTAGTGTCTTACTCAAAAACACGTCAACGAAGCAGAGCAGATAGCTGGAATTGAACTGGAGGCTCCCAGACGGCTACTCTACCTCCTGAGCTGCTGCCGCCCCTTCAGAACGTGATCATGTGTGCAGTACTGGATGGACCTAGGGTGGCATGGTGATGGACAACTTCTTGCAGACTGAGGCTGTTGAAAATTATTTCAGCCCTCAAAGGCCATATCTAGGTTTTTGCAGGGTGATGATCAATCTAGTCAATATATTCCATAAACCAAGGCACATTTAATTAATTTCATGGTGAGCTCACAAGGTATGTCTGATCTCCAGAGCAGGGATATCACAGTACAAAGGTAGAAAACAATGAGTCTCATTCTTCAGCCAAGATGACCTCATCTTAAGACCTCCTCCTCCTTATCTCTCTGGGCTAGTGGAAGCTAACCCTCCCCAACTTAACATACTTGAAGCTCACAGACCTGCTTCCACACACCACAAAACACTGATTCTTCTTCAAGGAACACAAGGTGATATTTCCCCCACGCTGCCCAGGGACATTCACAACAGCTCTTTGTCCTGTAACATCTGGGCCCTGACGCCTGGTTTTAGATAGATTGAATCCAGCTTCATCAATGAAAATGAGGTCATGATGCTGTGCAGCTGCGCCAAATACCACCAATAGGCCGTTCACACCTCTCATATTGAAATGAATGGAATGCACAAGAACAAGAGCCCTGGATCAGGTCCACATCCAGCCAGCTTGCTAATAACACCACCAGCTAACATTAGCTAGCCAACATCAGATAGAAAGCTAACCAGGTAGATATGAATAGGCTACTGCAGGATCTTGACTAGTCTAACGTTAGAATACCATAAACGCAAATGAAAACGGTTCATGGATCCTTTTACCCGCCCCAAGTGCTCATTTGAGCATACTTTGGAAAACAAGTACCCTAACACACCCTATAGAACATGTCATCTATGGGCTGCAGAGATTGAGTCTGAGAGAAATAATAATAGGTACAAATCCTTATTAAATCAATTTTAATCCATTGCTTTTATCTCTCGAAAGATTGATTATGCTCTCCTAAAGCTATAATCAAAGTTTTGATGACTGAGGCCCAATTGAGGGACCCAACTAAGATTGAGTCCACCCAAGAAAAAAAACACACGAATAATTCCCTTTATTTGACAAACCAATCATAGCCTACATACCAGTGATTATACCAATATGAGTTCATTTTCAGATCAATCAAACATTCAGTTCCGAGTCCGGGTCCAGAACCAGGGCTACAGCCAACAGCAGGAGGAGGCGGACTGGACTGGGAAGGTGTTTGCATAGTCCTTGAACTCTGCTCCCTTCTTTTCTCCTCCAGATCCAGGTACCTAAGAAGACAGTTTCAGTTGCTGGCGATTTAGACTGTTGGCACTTATAGTTAGAATGAGGAGGCCTTCAGCTTTTCAATAGCGCTGAAGTTGGAGAGCAGACACATTCACAATTGGGAACCATTTAGCCTGCGTATTGTCTGGTTGAAGTGGTCGTCAGTAGTCCTGTGTTCACACCTCTCATATTCAAATGAATGGAAAGAAGTAGCCCTGATCCAGGTCCAGGACTAAAGAACAAGAAGAGACTGCACCTTTTTATCTGTGGAAAACAAGGAGGAACATGGTCAGCACTGGACATTCAATATAAGACCTCACATAAATGAAGAGGTCACGCATAATGCATGTCAGAATAATAATGTCATAGTAATGTCAGAACTGGTCACTACCATTACTGTACTATATGTTATGGTTGGGTTATGTGTTCTTAACAATGTCCAGTAGGTGGCAACAGAGGTTCACCTAAGCACTACTACTTGTTAATCACCTAGGTAGATATAGCAGTGCAGTGTCAGTTAGTCAGTGATGGCCATGCCCTGTAATGCACTTCTCCAAAGTATATCAGTAAACGTCAGTAAATGGTTACGCCGCTGTCCGACCTTGATTATGTAATATAGTACAAGATATTACAATTACATATCCAGAAAACCGAAAGTTTCTGGTCTCAGGAGGCGGGCTCTAGACCGCGTCTGAACAGTGAAACGCGTCATTGTTCCCGGCTTTCACCGATTGGTTAAGAGCATTGAAAAGACTAGCAGTCACGACCAAAAGTGTATATAAATTGTGTTCGTAATTTGTGTCTCTCTCTACATTGGAAACTTTTCGCAGTGGAAACTTTTCACAGTTGAACATTGTTTGTCACGCCTGTAAAGATTCCCCATTGCAAATATTTTTTCATCCATCTGAAGAAAACAAGTGAAGCTCTTTATTCTTTTTGAGTAAACAAACGTTTTCATCACAACCTACTCACTAGCCTTTCACTGTAGGCTACGACAATCCTCAATTCGGTAAGTTGTATGTTATTTTTTATTTTTGAAAGATTAGAGCGAAGCTGTTTGGGGCTTCGGTTTAGGAAGTGAACTTCGAATGAACAAGGGAGGGTTAGACGACTGTTTTTGAATTTGAGTCCAGGAGAGGGTTACTGTTCTTTTTAATTTGAGTCCAGGGGAGGGTTACTGTTCTTTTGTTTGTTAGTTTTTTAGTCCAGGGGATCATATACACATTTGAATCTAAAACAGAATAGTTTATTCATCTTTTCGGAATTCAGCAAGCTGTTTTGTATGACCATGTTGAGAGGGAAGCGCGTGAAGCGAACATACCGACATGCGGTCTGTTTTCAGTGTATTTCTCTGTTGCTGGTCGTTGCTGCGTGCGTTCACTTCTTTTATTCGCTGGTGATATTAAGTGGAGAGCATGGCCGTATAACGTAATTCATAAGCAAATCTAGAGGCCACCACCTGTGCTGACAACAAAAAAATTGCTGATGTGACCGGTTTGGTCCTGTACGCATGTGTTTCTGCATTGTGTATTAAATAGCTGGACCACTTCTTGCTGCTGAAGGCTGATTTATTCTGGATAGAATAAACACACACATAGTTATACATTTGCGCTGAGGCTGGTCAGGCATCAGATGGACCGCCAGCAACTGAGGTTTACATGTTGCTATACAATTACTGTAATAAAGTCAAGGATGATACACTCTCAAAGTTATTTACTCTTTATTGCATTCTGCACTTCAGACCCCATTACTACGCATTCTGGTGGTTATCTTCTTGCTGAACGTTACTTCCGGTCCCCCTCTACATTAAGCCCCTCTCCTTATATCACCTGACTGCCTGACTGAATATAACATACAACATGAATCAGAACATTACAACATTCCTCCCCCCATAGTCTACAAAAATCCTTCTTTTATGTGCTGAACAAATTCACTTAAACCTAGTCTGATTCTACGAGGGGATTATTCTGCCCCTGCTACCACTTAGTCCTTGAGATACGTGGGTGCCTGTCTAACTCTCACTGGGTAACAATTTCCCAAAACCTCAATGTCTGGAGGCCCCGGTGCCACTGCATCTGGTGCTGGATTCTCTAGTTCTGCTGGCGGCACCAGTATGCCTGGATCCTCTGCTTCTTGTGGCGGTGCCCATACTACCTTGTGTGCCTGATTTTCTAGTTCTTGCTCTGCTGTGTCCACAGGAACACTCTCCTCTTAGAGACAGGGGTCAGCCAGGTTGTGATCATAACATGGCCGTATCTGATCCTGATGTCGTCTCACCAGTTCCCCATCTACCTTCCCAGACTACCTTCCCCCATCTTCTTGAGTCCCTCTTTGACCACCAGCACCGCCCGCTCTGCACAGCCATTTGAGGACGGGTGGTATGGTGCTGTTGTGACATGCTGTATGCCATTCTTTTGTAGGAAGTTCTTGAACTCTGCACTGACCAGACTAGGCCCATTATCACTGACAATTAGGGTTGGGCATCGTTTGGATTTTAACGATTCTGATTCCGATTCCGATTCTTCTTTTCGATTCCGGTTCTTAACGATTCTCGATTCCGATTCTTTGATGGGTGGGGTCAAAACAGGCTGCACGCTTATTTCACAGAAGAAACATTTATTTGTAATAATCTTTTAAAAACAAGTCATTCAAAATTCATTTCATACAGTTGAACCTGTGAATTCACAGTTTAATTTGGTGTGTGTGACAGTGAATCTGTGTGTGAAAGAGTGAATAGGGATGCGTCAGCCGTGTGTGTGTGTGTGTGCGACCCTTCTCTCTACCCACAACCCCCCTCTCTCTACCCACAACTCCCCTCTCCAATCCTGCCAATCCCTTGAGACAACCTGCATCTCCCAGAATGGGAGAATCTTTTCAAAACCTCCACACCCCCTCCCTCTCCTCTCCCTCCATCCCTCTTCTCTCCTTGCGTCCCTCCACCTTCTCCTCTCCCTTCATCCCTCTCCATCCTCTCCTCCCCCTTTCATCCTTCCTCCCTGTCCTCCTCTCCTCTCCCTGCATCCCTCCATCCTCTCCTTTCCTCTCCATCCATCCCTCCTCCCTCCCCTCTCCTCCTCCCCCTCCATCCCACCATCCTCTACTCTCATCCATCCCTCTCCTCTCCCTGCATCCCTACCCCCTCCCTCACCTCTCCCTCCAGGCAAACACAAAAACAAACATAACGTTACTGTTACTCTAGGTCAGGGGCCTCATTTATCAAAGAGCGTGTAAATTCCGGTGTAAAAGAGGGCGTACGACGAAAACGCGGAAAATGCGAAATCGAGCGTACGACGAGAATATATACACGCTTTTCGGATCTATCAAAAAGGTCGTACGCTCTGAAATCCGAGACAAGCGGAGAAGAGAGCGTACGCGCACGCGCCCCGTGTTCCGCCCTCTCCACGCCCAAATCCAACCATATATGGTCAAAACTATGACAGCTCACAACGGGGATACCCCGGAAGGAACCGACATAATATAGCGTGGAGCATAGGAAAGACAAAGACGTTTATGGAAAAACGCGGAAAGAAGAGAAACTTTTCGGAGACGGAGGTGCATGTGCTTGTTGGTGAGGTCCACGCGAGGAAAGAAAATCATCTTCGGAAGGTAAGCTATTTGTACGAGCCTACATTTGTCTGATCGCTCCTACAGTTTAGGTAGTCTACTGTATTTCGTGCATCCTGTATGTGGCGTAGGCTACACGGACATGCTGTATTATGTGGCAGTGAGGAAAGCAAACATTCCACACATTCTGTGGTAGGCTATGATCGATTCAGGACCAAAAACAGGGAACGATAACACAGATGACCACTTCATAATGTTAGACCACATTATTAAGACTCTCATCTAAATCACCCGGTAAATCACACTTAAGCATTTATTTGGCTGCCAACAGAAAAACATATCAATTGAATATGGCTACACAATAAAATGTTTAATGCATAATCAAGTTAACAGACAAACTCAAAGAAAATGACTGAAATTGTTTCTCCAGACTCTGACGTGGGGTGGGACTCAGAGGAGGGGGAGTCTGCAGTGGTCCTTGACCTGACGGTCGTGCCCCCGCCGGTTGCAGCCTCTACATCCAGTGCCACGACCTCCAGTGCCTCCACCTCCAGCGCACCGGCCTCCACCTCCAGTGCCATCTCCAGCGCCTCCGTCTCCACCGCCCACGCCTCCACCTCCGGCTGCCAGCGTCCCTGCCTCAAGGGTCCCTGAGGGCTGGGCTTCCTATCAGACGCTGTGCTGGAGGCTCATGACCCTAGAGGCCCAGAGGGAAATGGCAGAAGGGATTGGGGCAGTTGTGGGGCAGTTGTTCAGCAGTTGGTGGAGGTCACCACACTACACCACCAGAGCCAACAGGACATCCTCACTGCACTTCATTCCCTCACACATGCTGTCACGGACCTCACACAGTCACTCACTACCACACTCACGGACCTCACACAGTCACTCACTACCACACTCAAGGACCTCACACAGTCACTCACTACCACACTCACGGACCTCACACATTCACTCACAAACGCACTCACACACCTCACACAGTCACCCACCAACAGACAATAAAATGGTAGAAATGTGAACCTTACTTGTTTGTGTCTTCATAGCTGGCGCATGACCTCAGTGTGGGCCCTTTGGCCCCGCTGGTAAACCTCATGACGGGGAGGGGGCTGAGGGCTTGGGTCCTCATTTTGTGGTGGGGTCTTGACTGGTTCTCATTCTTATCAGCTTTGAATATACATCTTGGCAAACATAACAGAATGATGTACAAGGAGGGGACGGATACCTAGTGAAAGTACTATTGGTTGCTAGTAAAAAGACAATAATGAGGGCTTGGTATAAGGTGGGACCCCCAACCAAGGAGCAGTGGTGGGTGTTGTGGAGGAGATATATGAGATTTATTTATGCATTGAGGATGCAGGAAGGAAAGTTTGAAGGGAGATGGGAAAAATGGATGGATTATAGAAGGAAGTGTGATGATACCACTAATATTAAAATTGTCATATTTGAGTAAGAAAAAAAAGCTGCATGGATGGAAGTACCCATAAGCTGTTATTGTAAGTTCTTATGTTTTATTGTATTGTCGTTGTATGGATGGAAAATGCTAATAAAGATTAAAGTAAATAAGACAAAGAATATGTATCTTGGCTATGGACACACCAACAAGCCAGCCGTCACGCGCAGCGCCTGCCTCCAGTCTAGCCCCTACCCTGCTGTGCGCCAGGATGAATGAGTCATGCGTGGAGCCAGGCCACCGTGCCACTACACTTGTGATGAGCATGTCGGCGTCACATATGATTTGGGTATTTCTAGTGTGCACATTTTAGCGATTCACATAGACGTATTCATTCACTGATGGTGCCCTTATGTGGGTGCAGTCGCCATCGCCGTCACCTCTTTGGAGTTCTATCTCGGCCAGTAGGCCGAGTAGCGCCGGATTCATTTAGGCTCGCATTACGCACAGGAGGACTGTCATTTATATGCTTACCAAAGAGCAAACAGGTCCACATGATCACATATTAATGACAATCTAATTGGTCAATTATTGCCGTTTGATGGAGTGCCTGCATTAGGTGTGTGACATATAGCGCGGAAAGGTTTGGGACAGCGCATAGGTTCCGTTTGGGGAACAAATCCATATCGGAGCATGAATGAGCCGGTTAGAGGACACGTCTAATCTTGCATTGCGATATATGTTTGTGCTGAATTGGGCTATTAGCCTACATGTTTGTGCGTTCATGAACTGTCGCTCTTATTCTCTCCGTCAAACATAGTAATTCACCGACGCACCACCTGCGTCGCCAGTTCCCCCTGTGTTCAAAGAGGGCGTAGAACACCGTGTAAATCGGTACGACAACTTGAGAGGTGTCCTACAAAAGCGCGGAGAAAGGCGACTAAATTTCCGCCCTTTCGGCTTGATAAATCGCAATGTGGGGGGGGCAAATGGCGTACGCCTGAAATCGCGAAAAAGACCGTGTAAAAGAAGGCGTACCTCAATGATAAATGAGGCCCCAGGGTGGTGAGTAGCTAGCTAGTTGAGCTCTATTCTTATGTTTGCTTACCTAAATGTCGGTGCCTCGACATCTGAGAAGGGGTGCAGCCGTTTTACCACATAAGCTGTCACTTTTCTGTGGCACTCTTCAACTTTCTCCACTGGCATCTTTCCCTTTGCCGCCAAGGTGAATGGCGTGTCACGTCGTGGATAAGCAGCAGCAGTAATGCCAGCCTGGCTACTAGCAATCTGCGGACGTTCATCTACGAAAAAATACATTACAGTATTTGCATTTGGCCAGTTCGGTCTAGTATAATTTGTTTGCTGTCTCGCTGTTGACAAGACGAACGTTAGTGCTATTTAATTTTCACGTACCCAATTGCGACGACGAGGTGCTGGCTGTTGGCTCGTTAGGGTTGACTGAGGACGAGGCGGGAGAGACTGAGGGAGACCGGCGCAACGCATCAAAGATGGTACATTCAAAGATGGTACATTTGTTGATTTGTATGCCATGCAAGCGCAGGTGTTTCATCAGATTAGTTGTGCATCCTCCCTTTTGCACGAAATAAACTTCTCACAGGTGTTGCACTGGGCCGACTCATCATTCCTCTGAGAACGGCTCTACATTCAAATCGCAAAGACGGAAACTACTTCTTCTTCGTTGGTTTTTCTGGCGGACTGCAAACCAAACGCGCAAGCCACCAACACGGAAACTGAAATTAGCGCAAGTGAAATTTGTTTAGGAACCGATAAGAAGAATCGAAATTAAAATATATAAACGATTCCTTTGGAATCGGAATTTTAGAACCGGTTCCAATTTAGTCCCGGTTCTCGATGCCCAACCCTACTGACAATCACTGCAGGGGTGGAAAAAATGCTTCTCAGTCTCTCGATAGTCATGGATGAAGTGATAGACGACATTGGGTGAGCCTCGATCCATTTTGAATAGGCATCTACGACGATGAGGAGCATCTTCCCCAATACAGCGAGGTGTGGGATGCCTTTACTCTCCCAGGAGGTCCAGCAGGGGTTTGTGGTCTGTCACAATGGTGCAGTGTTTCCCAAACAGATACTGGTGGAATTTCTTAAAGGAGTAGTAAAGGGAAAAATCATGTTTAGCCCTGTTTTAAGGTTACTTATGATCATATACAATGGTTCAGATCAAAAAGTCGACAAAACTAGCACTTTTGAGAGTGTGATAATTGCTCTACCACCGTTTTGGTCATACAATGGATGTGGGTGAGCACTGTGGAAAATCATTCAAAAAATATATTAAACTCTTGTATATGATCATTAGTAACCTTAATACAGGGCTGAACATGATTTTTCCCTTTACTACTCCTTTAAAGTTACCCAATGTAGTTTTTGACCATTAGTATGCGCTCTAGAGCAAATTTGAGGTGGTCCCCGAAAATTGCATACTACGTCATTGCGTCAATACGTGGAGCACATAATAGTGACGTTTCACACATCTTTGTCGTTTTCAAAACATTAGCTTATTATCATTTTCCGAAGAAATTACAAGGTAGGAAAGACATTCAAGTGATTCATCATGTTTATTAGACTACAAGGAAGTAGTACAGTAGGACCCCACTTATCCGAACCCAACGGGACCGAAGGTCGTTCGTATCTCTGAAATGTCCGGATGACTGAAATGTATGTTAAAATGCACCAAATTCAATAAGTGGTATACTTGTTTCATATAGACTCATAATACACCGAAAAATACCCTTAATTACTTGTGAAAATGCATCAAAATTGCAATCAAATAGCCAACTAAACTCATATAGCCTAGCCTATAATAAAATAAACGAATTTCCACTTGAGTGCGTGCTTTGATCAAATACAGTACTTCGTACGACTCGTTTGCATTTTGTGCTCGACATTTTCCCGCTTTAGAGTAACAAAGAAATGAAACGTGACAATAGGCTACAGCCTACAGGCAACATGTAGGTCTACATACAGTTCAGTTTTTATTCACAGTAGGATACAGTACATGTTTACTATGACATATTTAAGTACAGTACTGTAATGAAAATCCCACCAGTAACCAGATAGCAGGCTAAAAAAAAAAAAGACAGTTTTTTAAGCCTGTCCGGTAGACTGGGAGGTTGGGATCTCTGAAGTTGGGATTAGTGGGGTCCTACTGTAGTTAAGCATGAAGCCCAAGAAGTACTTCAACTGTGTCTGGTCAGTTGGCTGTAGAGCGCTTGCAATGGCCTGTACTTTGTGTTGACTTTCGTTGTCTTTTATCATTGTCCTTATTAAGCTCTGCGTTGTGTTTTGATTACAATAAAAGACGGCCCCCAATCTCACACAATACCACACAGTCCAGTGTCTCCTTGTTCTGATGTATTCCAAATTAATCTCTCCAACACAGGATTTGAGCGACATCAAAAGCTGTTTATTCCAGAAGGGTTAACATACAAAAGACGATGGCATAAAGTCTAATGTACACTTGACCTCTCTGTATGCTGTCTGAACTCAAATTAAAGCATTGGTCTCGTTGCAACGTTCTTATGGTTCGGGTGTCCCCTCCCCCTCGTCTCTTCTCCGATAAGACTGTCTTTCTCGTCTCTTCTGTGGCCTTGTTTGGTCAAGATAAGCTACGCCGCCTCGGCACTAACCACAAAAATTGCTGTTTAGCACAGAATGTACCAGCCCTAAGGATGTCGTCTTGATCTCATAAGTCTATGGAAGAGGGACACCGTTTTCTTACAGAACACACCAGCTACAGCCATACTCAGAGGTCGATCATAATAATGTAGAAATAGCTAACAGGATCAGATTAAATCAATATTTCTTTGAAAATATGCCAGATTCAACACTTATCTGCTACGGAATGAATTCCTTTTTCGTGATCCTGTATCCCAGGTACACCACCTCTGGTGCCATGAAGACACATTTCTCTCTCCTATGCCTGGGGCTGATGACACCCCATAGGGTAGCCTGGTGTACTGGTATAAACCGCGGTGGGTGTTAATTGTTGTGAACTTCTTAGATTCTTCATCCTGTGGGAGTTGCTGGTATGGCTGAGACATGTCTAGTTTGGTGAATTTCTGTCCCCCCCCAGTACTGCCAACAAGTCCTCAGTTTTTGGAATTGGGTAGTTATCTATCTTAGACACTGGATTCATGGTAACTTTATAGTCCCCACATATTCTAGTTGTTTTGTCTGGTTTAAGTATAGGAACTATGGGAGCGGCCCACTTGGAAACTCACAGGCTCTATGATGCCTTCCTTCTCCTATCTAACCAACTCTGTCTCAACTTTGTCCTTGAGGGCATATGGCAGAGGCCTGGCTTTGGAATACCTTGGCTTGGCCTCGGGGTCAACAGAGATCTTTGCTGTAGCTCCCACTAAACTGCCCAGCTCACCTTAAACACCTCTCCGTGTTGTGAGAGTAGCTCACTCAACTCCTGCTGCTGACCTGTATGTAGTCTGAAAATGGCCCTCCAGTCTAGCCTAATGGCCTCTAGCCAATTTATCCCCAAGAGATTTGGCCCCTCCCCTCTTACCACCATCAATGGCAACTATCTGGTCTGCCCTTGTAACTGACTTGTGTGTACATCTTGCCTAGCACCCCTACACTATCTCTGGTGTACATATACAGCTTTGTTCTTGTATGGTGGAGTTTCCCCCCTCCCATCTTCCTGTATGTTTTCTCATTCACTATAGTCAGGCTTGCCCCAGTGTCTACTTCAAACTCAGTTGCATCCATTCACTGCCATCTGCTCTCTGTATGGCTCTACTCTTTTTTCATCATCGATATTGTACATCATGTGGGCATACTCCTCTTCCTCTTCTTCCAGTCTGTGGCGCGCTATGGCTTCTACCATACGGACTTGTGGTTGGCTTGGTTCCACGATTGAAAATCTTCAATCAGTATCCCTGCACAGCGCACTGATCACTATACATATACACACTGTACATACAAACTTTAAAGTAACCATTTAAATACATTTGTAAATATTACACTTACTTATTCATTCAATTCAACCATAACATTTCTGTGACCTTTTGGGATGTTTGCTTTGGCATTGTAAATGTATGTTTCCCATGCCAATAAAGCCCTTTGAATTGAAGTAAAATATAGAAGACATACAGATAGTTATCCATTCATACTTGGATGGATGGATGGATAGATGGATAGGGATTTGTGTTAGTGAAAATGTGCTTTACTGAGACGGGAAGCACAGGGTGTAATCTTACCAGTCTCAATATGCTTTCCTGTGAAATGTATCGCAATCCCAATATTTGTACATGTTTGGCATGGCTTGGACTTGAGCATTCCCCTGGCACTTGTTTTCACTGCTCCCACGGAGGACTATGTGCAAGTCATGCCAGATGCCTACAATAGATGGACTCCACTTTGCGCGTGTAAACTGTAGAATAATTAGGCATAACAATCAGGTGAAGAAATATGAACACATGCTCATTTCTCAGATTTCCAGAATCTATTTGGCTGCGCTCACGCTTTATTGTTAGAAGTAGGCCTGGGCTATATTGTTAGAAGTAGGCCTAGGCTTTATTGATAGAAGTAGGCCTAATCTATATTGTTAGAAGTAGGCCTAATCTATATTATTAGAAGTAGGCTGGGACTGACTGCCCCCCTGATCAAAAAGCCAAACTGCGCATATGAACATCATGTCACTAGAGAGACAGAAACAGCAGGATCCAGAGATGGTAAGGGACTGTGATAGAACTAACAGAAGGAAGTTCATAGAGAAGCAACTAGAAATGAATCCAGAGGCCTATAAACAATGAGATGCAAATAAAAAGGCTATGTTAAGGGAAAGACTTCATGAACAATTAAACAGGACAACAATAGGCAGGCTTTTCAGAGATTCTGTCAGGGATGGACCCATCTTTGCATCTGTAAACTGTAGAATAATTAGGCATTACAATCAGGTGAAGAAATATGGACACATGCTCATTTCTCATATTTCCAGAATCTATTCTGCTGCTCTCACTCAAAATAAACCATCTCTCCAGTCTTGAAAGTTTCCCTCCCTCCCTTCCTCCCTCCATACAGTCAGTCCCTACATCTCACCCACTTTTTCTCCCTCCCTCTCTTCCTTCATCCTTCCTTCCTCCCGTCTCTCCTTCCCTCACCTGTTTGTTCTTATGAAACCACCCCCTCTCTCCCCCAGGTATGTGAACTGTGCCCGTACTGAGGAAGAGCAGAACCTGGTAGCGTTTCAGTACCGTGGAGGGATCCTGTTTCGCTGCTGTCGGCTGCTGGCTGTCGGGAAGGAGCTGCTGGTCTGGTACGGACAGGAGTACAGATACAAGAGCATCTCCTTCAACTACGTCTGGGAAGAAAAGAGCACCGCTAGAGGTATCTGTCCTCAACTCTTCTTCCCTCTGTCTTCTCCATCTCTCTCTCATCCACCTCTTTCCTTAAAGCTGAAAGAACAAGAGGTCTGCTGGTCATAATAATAACCGCTGTCCAAGTAGCTCTCCTCTACCGTCCTTCCTCTCCTCTGTCTTTTTCCGATGGTGCCAGCCAGCAGGCAAGACATGGGCATACAGCGTGAAATTCAGGACACTCATGGATGCAACGATACAGATGGCACTATGTCATGAACTGCAATGGTGCCTGTGCAAATCGCTGTTGTGAGGCACGCAAATTGCCAATATTAGGAAGGCACACTTGCTCAGAACAAAATGGAATGCTGTTAGTTGCCATGGAACATGGTAGCTTGACTTATCTTTAGGAGTGCTAGCTTACTCTAGCTATCTAAGGTAGCTATTGCCGTGGGCTTCAATGTATTCATGCTTGTTTTCTCTCCTTTCTCCTCTTTTCTTTTTCTCACTCCTCTCTCTCCTCTGTCGCTCTCCTTCACTCGAGCTCAGCCAGAGGAACCTCTTACATATCTTTCTCTCTCCTGTCCACAGTATTTGCACTTGTAATACAGGTGTGAGAATCCTTTTTAATGTTTGTCTCTTTCTCTTTCACTCTCCCAGGAGTGATGTCAGACTTGTCCCAGACTCAGTTCTCCTGCTCTGTGTGCCCATTCACCTGCACCTCCCAGATCAACCTCAACAAGCACCTCAAGAGGAGCCATGACAACCTCTACGTCTCTCTCTCTCGTCTCTCGAGCAGACAGATCAGACCAGAGATTCTCTCCTCCTCCTCCTCTCAATCACTCCCTATCACCACCTCCAACACCCCCCTCACCCCAGCTACTGCCCAGAGACAGAGAGACACAGACAAGCCAAGACCGTACCACTGTGAACAGTGTGGGAAGAACTTCACTAGGTCAGAAAATTTAAAGACACACCAATGTGTTCATACAGGAGAGAAGCCATACCACTGTGACCAGTGTGGGAAGAACTTCACTAAGTCAGAACATTTAAAGAAACACCAGCGTGTTCATACAGGAGAGAAGCCATACCACTGTGACCAGTGTGGAGCGAACTTCACTACGTCAGGAGCGTTAAAGACACACCAGCGTGTTCATACAGGAGAGAAGCCATACCACTGTGACCAGTGTGGGAAGAACTTCACTGACTCAGGACAGTTAAAGATACACCAGCGTGTTCATACAGGAGAGAAGCCATACCACTGTGACCAGTGTGGGAAGAACTTCACTACGTCAGGACAGTTAAAGACACACCAGCATGTTCATACAGGACAGAAGCCATACCACTGTGACCAGTGTGGGAAGAACTTCACTACGTCAGGAGAGTTAAAGACACACCACCAGCGTGTTCATACAGGAGAGAAGCCATACCACTGTGTCCAGTGTAGAAAGAACTTCACTACGTCAGGAGATTTAAAGACACACCAGCGTGTTCATACAGGAGAAAAGCCATACCACTGTGACCAGTGTGGGAAGAACTTCACTATGTCAGGAGATTTAAAGACACATCAGCGTGTTCATACAGGAGAGAAGCCATACCACTGTGACCAGTGTGGAAAGAACTTCACTAAGTCAGAACATTTAAAGAAACACCAGCGTGTTCATACAGGAGAGAAGCCATACCACTGTGACCAGTGTGGGAAGAACTTCACTACGTCAGGAGAGTTAAAGACACACCAGCGTGTTCATACAGGAGAGAAGCCATACCACTGTGTCCAGTGTAGAAAGAACTTCACTACGTCAGGAGATTTAAAGAAACATCAGCGTGTTCATACAGGAGAGAAGCCATACCACTGTGACCAGTGTGGAAAGAACTTCACTATGTCAGGAAATTTAAAGACACACCAGCGTGTTCATACAGGAGAGAAGCCATACCACTGTGACCAGTGTGGAAAGAACTTCACTAGGTCAGGAGAGTTAAAGACACACCAGTGTGTTCATACAGGAGAGAAGTCATAGCCATAGCCTTAGGCCTGGATTACACTACTGAGTTTTCGCCTGCCTTTGCGCCTAGCAATTACAATACCGAGGCCAAAATGAGGCTCGAACCCGGAGGCAGATCGATATGTCCGGGGCTACGTTTTGGTGCTTGAAATCCGGCGATGCATTCTAGTGTAATAGGCGGATCTGGAGGTCTTTGGAAAAAAACTATACACTGTATTCACTTCACCTTATAACAATCAAACAGATGATTTACGAGTTTGAGCTACATAGTATCTTACTGTATACTATAGTTAATCAGACAAGCAGATAATATCTTAGAAGGAATTTAACTGTATTCCATGTTTGCAGGTTCCACCCAAAAAGAAGACATTTAAAATCATAACCTACACAAGTGTAGACACCTCAATTATCTTGTTAAAAGAAAAGTAACTGGCAAAAAGTTCTTGTTAAACCTTTTTATTGAGCTATCGCTATACAAGATATATATTGAGATATACCGCTACACGTGTGGGTAGGATCCCTAGCTCAGTCTTTTGTGTTCCCGACAAACAGCAACTTGATCACACCTGTCTGAACTTCCCAGCACTCCTGCCCTTTTCTTTTTCAATAATATCTCTATTCAATACTCAAATACAGTCCAAATGTTCCAATGTATTGTTCACAATCATTTAGTACAATCAATTTATTTTAAGTCCTTCATCCATTCCCTCACGATATAGCTCCCATATTATGACGTAATATGTTTTTACGAATATGCCAACTATCTGTCCCGCATGGTGTTGTTCTAAAACATCACCATCAAGAGATGAATAAGCCTACTATTTTAAACCGCACCACAGATATGAGCAAACATGATTTAGGTTACCTAATAGGCCAGTAAAAGCAGATGTTTGCTTTTGCAAAAGAACCCCTCAAATATGTTGTACAGTTTAATCTGGAATAATATTCTGAAGTCAGATCTGTAATCATTCTACAAGCTATTGGTTTATTCGGGTGAACCAATGAGTGCGTTTACATGCACTCAATAAACCTTGCTTAAACGGAATATTGACAATGGCCATGTTAACATCAACAAACCGTTTGAATAAACGGAATATGGGCATATTCCGACCATAAAAAAAACAAATAAGTCCCCTGTTTTATTCCTTTTCCAAACCGAATATTGGGTCATGTATACGCTTATCGGTTTATTCCCACCAAAAGGAACATGAATTTGTGCTCTGCGCATGTTTTATTCGCAAGGAATCTTGGTTCTAGATTGCTGAACTAACGTTAGCCATTCTCAAAATGCAATACAACACAAATCTATAGTATATTTCATATGTAGTCCTACAGTTTATTTTATTCTGCAAAATCAATTATGTTATGTCTAAACAAACTAGTTTTGTACTGACTTCTATTTGTTGCTGCTGTTTTGATTGTATTTCTGCTTGTTATGTTCTCTCCTGTTCTGTGATTGTATTTATGTATTTTTGAAATTGGATTATTGGAGAAAATGAAAAGAGGAACATGAGGAGGATCCTTGGTGAACTGAATAATACGGCAGGCCTTATCCTATAGGCCTATGGAATGCTGTTCAGGAAGTTGGGTGAATGAATGGATTGAATATTGTCCTCTGGGTTAAAAGTCAATTGCTTTAAAAACATGAAAGAATGAAACCAAAAAGTACTGCAACACGAAGTAGATGAAATGGTGATTGCATAGGGAACTGTTTAAATTAATTCCAATATACCTGGTTGAGTTCATGCTTTACAACCATTCATCTATTACAATATACATGAATAAATTATCAGATGAACAGTAGTAATGGTAGGCTATAATATTGTTATCACAGCAGTGCAGATTACAATTAGAGATTGGAATAAGTAGAGTATCTTTTTGGATTTGAGATTATTTTAAAAGCAGGGGATGCGCTCCACACATGGAATACAAACTGGGATGGAAATGTATTTGTTGGTGACTGTTGGCGTTGGTTGGATGGTATTTTAAACTCTACCTTTTCCGAATGTTGTTTTTTTTTTTCATTAGCCTTTTTAATAAACATTGTATAACCTGAGAGAGGTACTGTAGAGTGTGTTCATTTGTGTTCCTGCCTCAGTATCCAACCCTGGACTGACCCCCCCCTCAGTATCCAACCCTGGACTGACCCCCCCTCAGTATCCAACCCTGGACTGACCCCCCCTCAGTATCCAACCCTGGACTGACCCCCCCTCAGTATCTAACCCTGGACTGACCCCCCCTCAGTATCCAACCCTGGTCCGACCCCCCCTCAGTATCCAACCCTGGACTGACCCCCCCTCAGTATCCAACCCTGGACTGACCCCCCCTCAGTATCCAACCCTGGACTGACCCCTCCTCAGTATCCAACCCTGGTCCGACCCCCCCTCAGTATCCAACCCTGGACTGACCCCCCCTCAGTATCCAACCCTGGACTGACCCCCCCTCAGTATCCAACCCTGAACTGACCCCCCCTCAGTATCCAACCCTGGACTGACCCCTCCTCAGTATCCAACCCTGGACTGACCCCTCCTCAGTATCCAACCCTGGACTGACCCCACCTCAGTGTCTCTGCATGCCTCTTCCATTGCTCCCAGGGAGAGTCATGCAGGTGTCTGGTTGGTGTTCATAGACTTTTGTTGACTTTCGTTGTCTTTTATTATTGTCCTTATTAAGCTCTGCGTTGTGTTTTGATTACAATAGAAGACGGCCCCAGATCTCACACAATACCACACAGTCCAGTGTCCCTTCTTTAGGTGTATTCCAAATGAATCTCTCCAACACAGGATTTGAGCGACATCAAAAGCTGTTTATTACAGAAGGTTTAACATACAAAAGACGATGGCATATAGTCTAATGTACAGCTGACCTGTCTGTACGCTGTCTGGACTCAAATCAAATCATCTGAGCTCGAGCACGGTTCTTATGTGGTTTGAGTGCCCCCACCCCCCCCTCGTCTCTTCTCTGATAAGACTGTCTTTCTGGTCTCTTCTGTGGCCTTGTTTTGTCAAGTCAACCTACGCCGCCTTGGCGCTAACCACAACAATTGCTGTTTGGCACAGAGTGTACCAGCCATGGAATGTCATTTTGATCTCATAAGTCTATGGAAGAGGGACACCATTTCTTACAGAAAGCTCCAGCTACAGCCATACTCAGAGGTCAATCATTATAATTAGGAACAGCTAACAGGATCAGATTAAACCAATATTTCTCTGAAAATCAACCAATATTCAACACCTTCCAACACCAAAGTGAAAATAATTCCTCAATGGGACTGAGGAATGGTGAGTAAGGGGGTAACGGTGTATCCACCTGTGAAGTTATGTATGGTGGTTGGTGAACCAGTCCCAGACCAGAGCAGCCCGGTGGAAACTAACATGATCCCACATGACAACAAACCTGGGCTGCTCTGCTCCATCCTGTACAACTGCATTATATAGAGCACAATATATGTCATTGTGAGTGAAGTGCACTTCTAAAGCATAGAGCGCTTTACAATATATTCTCTCATTCACTCACCAATGTTGGCCAGCTGGTGTTAGCCTGCTCTTTGGGATAAATTAGTGTCTTACTCAAGAACACGTCAACGAAGCAGAGGAGATAGCTGGAATTGAACTGGAGGCTCCCAGACGGCTACTCTACCTCCTTAGCTGCTGCCGCCCCCTCAGAACATGATCATGTGTGCAGTACTGGATGGACCTAGGGTGGCATGGTGATGGAGAACTCCTTGCAGATGTAGGAACCTCTTGAAAATGTTTTCAGCCCTCAAAGGCCATATCTAGGTTTTTGCAGGTTGATAATCAATCTAGTAATTATATTCCGTAAACTAAGGCATGTTTAAATTATTTTATTGTGAGCTCACAAGGTATGTCTGATCTCCAGAGCAGGGATATCAGAGTACAAATGTGTGGTCAGAAAACAATGAGTCTCATACTTCAGCCAAAATGACCTCATCTTAAGACCTCCTCCTTATCTCTCTGGGCTAGTGGAAAGGGCTCTCCCCCTCCCCCAACTTAACATTCTTGAAGCTCACAGACCTGCTCCCACACATCACAAAACACTGATTCTTCTTCCAGGAACACAAGGTGATATTTCCCCCACGCTGCCCAGGGACATTCACAACAGCTCTTTGTCCTGTAACATCTGGGCCCCGACGCCTGGTTTTAGATAGATTGAATCCAGCTTCATCAAGGAAAATGAGGTCATGACGCAGTGCAGCTGAGCCAAATACCACCAATAGGCCGTTCACACCTCTCATATTGAAATGAATGGAATGCACAAGAACAAGAGCCCTGGATCAGGTCCAAATCCAGCCAGCTTGCTAATAACACCACCAGCTAACATTAACTAGCCAACTTCAGATAGAAATCTAACCAGGTAGATATGAATAACGTTAGAAGACCATAAACGCAAATGAAAAGGCAAGTGCTCATTTTACCATACTTTGGAAAACAAGTACCCCTTACACACCCTATAGAACATGTAATCTATGGGCTGCAGCTATTGAGTCTGAGAGAAATAATAATAGGCACCAATCCGTATTAAATAAATTTTAATTCATTGCTTTTATCTCTAGCAAGATTGATTATGCTCTCCTAAAGCTATAATCAAAGTTTTGATGATTGAGGCCCAATTTAGGGACCCAAATAAGATTGAGTCCACCCAAGAAAAAACAAAACGAATAATTCCCTTTATTTGACAAACCAATCATAGTCTACATACAAGTGATTATACCAATATGAGGTCATTTTAAGATCAATCAAACATTCAGTTCCGAGTCCGGGTCCAGAACCAGGGCTACAGCCAACAGCAGGGGGAGGCGGACTGGACTGGGAAGGTGTTTGCATATAGTCCTTGAACTCTGCACCCTTCTTTTCTCCTCCAGATCCAGGTACCTAAGAAGACAGTTTCAGTTGCTGGTGATTTAGACTGTTGGCACTTATAGTTAGAATGAGGAGGAATTCAGCTTTTCAATAGCGCTGAAGATGGAGAGCAGACACATTCACACTTGGGAACCATCTAGTCTACGTATTGTCTGGCTGAAGTGGTCGTCAGTAGTCTTGTGTTCACACCTCTCATATTCAAATGAATGGAAAGAAGTAGCCCTGATCCAGGTCCAGGACTAAAGAACAAGAAGAGACTGCACCTTTTTATCTTTGTAAAACAAGGAGGAACATGGTCAGCACTGGACATTCAATATAAGACCTCACATAAATGAAGAGGTCACGCATAATGCATGTGAGAATAATAATGTCATAGTAATGTCAGAACTGGTCACTACCATTACTGTACTATATGCTATGGTTGGGTTATGTGTTCTTAACAATGTCCAGTAGGTGGCAACAGAGGTTCACCTAAGCACTACTACTTGTTAATCACCTAGGTAGATATAGCAGTGCAGTGTCAGTTAGTCAGTGATGGCCATGCCCTGTAATGCACTTCTCCAAAGTATATCAGTAAACGTCAGTAAATGGTTACGCCGCTGTCCGACCTTGATTATGTAATATAGTACAAGATATTACAATTACATATCCAGAAAAGGGCGTCAGGTAGTTTCCGGTCTCAGGAGGCGGGCTCTAGACCGGGTCTGAACCATAGACATTATAAAGAACTACACTGGCCACGCCCCCTTTAGACTCGTCCGACGAGACCGCCATGTTACACAGGGCATCATTTGGAACATGTTACTGTTGGGCTTCAGAGCTGCTTGTCGTTTTGTTTGGTAAGTGACTAGTGACTCTTATTATATTTTAGTATCAGCCTAAATACAGTTAGACTAGCCTTTTAAGGTTTTATGAATACTCAGGCGTTTGCGGGAAGAGAATGGTAGCCTAATATGGGTATTGTAATGGTAATTATTTACTTATCTCACAATTAAATTGCATAGCTAACTGGTTAGGATAACAGACTAGTCTAGCTGCCCTAAGCTAACATTACACAGATAACATAATTTATTCCACTCACATCGACTATTAACACAGTTTTATATAATGTAGTATCTTGACTTGTTTTATGCGGGTATATAGAGATAGTCCCTCATATAGCTAATTGTCAAACTTGTATTTTGCGGTTTAACAGAATTTGTTCATCTTTAGGTAAAATGTCCAGTTGGACTCAAGGATTAACTGATTACATTGTGGGGGTCAAAGGTCAAGGGTCACTGACATCACAAAAGGTGTTTTTGGCCTGCTGAACATGATATCTCAAGAACGGCTTGACAGAATTTGTACATATTCGGCCAAAATGTCCAGTTGGCAGGGCTTAAAAACGAAATTATTTTTCAATCGGTTCGCTCCGAGCAGAACCAGCATATTTAACGTTTCCGTTCTCGTGTTCCGCCACCAGCGTAGCGTTCCTGAACCGGTTAAGAACGAAAAATAACGTTCCGTTCACCGTTCCGGGGGTGTTAACCTATTAAGACTCTATAGGCCTACAGTATTTCTTGTTAGGTATAATCAACAAGTCTAGGGTTGTGGTGGCCTTATTGCCAACAATATTAGCCTTGGTGATGTGTGCTGTAGTGAAGCCTTGTTGATTATCTTACAAGAAATACGCAACATTAGTCCTATTCCCGTATGCCCTTAATCCACACCGTAAACAATGTGCAGGTCTATCATAAGTCATCATGATAGCTCATCATCCTTTTAAAAAATATTGCTGCTGCTGCAAGCTATTTTATTCTGTGCCTGTAGGCCTATTGTTTGTTTTTATTTTGTTTTATAATGTTTTGTCATTTATTTATTATGTATTAACTTATGTCTTGCCACCTACCTGTACAGCACTTTGGCTCGACCACAGTCGTTTTTAAATGTGCTCTATAAATCAAATTTGAGTTGAGTTGAGATAGCAAACAAAAATATTCTCTTGTGGCGATACACATTTCAGAGACATCCACCAGACTGCTGCTGCTTTTATGCCTATAAGACAGCAAATATAATTTAGTGCAAAACATTTAATAGGCCTATCTCTTGATCACTAGGCCGATAAAAAGCCCTTACCTGACTGGAAGTTATAGCCATTAAACGGAGCGCTTCGTTAGGCCTACTCGTGGCCTATTCAGACGGCACTAGGCCTATATGGTATAGGCTACGACTGTATCCACAGGCTAATAATCTCTAACCATACCATAAACGTCTGAACTAGGCTATGGTGTGTTTGTAATATCTCAATCTCTTCATTTCGCTAAGAAAGCATTTAAGATCCCGACTGTGAAATAACAGATTTAGGGGCCTAGGCTACATTACAAAAACAGGACAAGATGTAGGCTACAAATGTAATAAATTCAATTTTGCCTATTCGGCCATAAAAGGCTCAGCTTTTTTTTTTATTTTCTTCTTTAAAAAAAAAAAAATTTTAAGCTTTATAGGCCTACTACAAAGAACGAAAAGATAACGTTATTAACCAGTTTTAAAGATTTCAAATTAACGTTTCTGTTCTGGAACAATTAAAGACCATTTCACCGGTTCGGAGCCTTGCCAGTTGGCTCCGAACCGGAGCCTAGGTCTGTAGTCCACAGACCTAGGGATGACTTCTGTAGTCCACTGACCTAGGGATGACCTCTGTAGTCCACAGACCTAGGGATGACTTCTGTAGTCCTCAGACCTAGGGATGACTTCTGTAGTCCTCAGACCTAGGGATGACTTCTGTAGTCCTCAGACCTAGGGATCACTTCTGTAGTCCACTGACCTAGGGATGACTTCTGTAGTCCACTGACCTAGGGATGACCTCTGTAGTCCACAGACCTAGGGATGACTTCTGTAGTCCACTGACCTAGGGATGACTTCTGTAGTCCTCAGACCTAGGGATGACTTCTGTAGTCCTCAGACCTAGGGATGACTTCTGTAGTCCACTGACCTAGGGATGACTTCTGTAGTCCACTGACCTAGGGATGACTTCTGTAGTCCTCAGACCTAGGGATGACTTCTGTAGTCCACAGACCTAGGGATGACTTCTGTAGTCCTCAGACCTAGGGATCACTTCTGTAGTCCACTGACCTAGGGATGACTTCTGTAGTCCACAGTAGTCCACAGATCTAGGGATGACTTCTGTAGTCCACTGACCTAGGGATGACTTCTGTAGTCCACAGTAGTCCACAGATCTAGAGATGACTTCTGTAGTCCACAGACCTAGGGATGACTTCTGTAGTCCACAGTAGTCCACAGATCTAGGGATGACTTCTGTAGTCCACAGATCTAGAGATGACTTCTATAGTCCACAGTAGTCCACAGATCTAGGGATGACTTCTGTAGTGCTCAGATCTAGGGATGACTTCTGTAGTGCTCAGACCTAGGGATGACTTCTATAGTCCACAGTAGTCCACAGATCTAGGGATGACTTCTGTAGTGCCCAGACAGGCTGTATGACAGCAGAACCAGCTGTGCTTGTGATACAGACAACGCACACATTTCATCAAAGGGATATGTCACAATAATGCAACTCCTCTAGCATGAAATTGAACAGCCAGAGATTGTTATTGTTGTCAGCTTTGGACATGTGAAAAGAACAGAACAAAGTTGCCACAATAGATGACAGATAGTTTGAACTACATCTTCCCTGGTATTATAAAGCATTCTCAAAAGTCAATGGTGTTGTTAGTTGGCATAGAAAAGGGATTCTTCGATCTTCAGCCATTCAACATGCGTGAGATGTGCACACACATGTCTCCCAGACCCACATCACTGTACCATCTAGTACTATTTATTCATACTATCTAGTATACTGCATGTTTCCTTTATACCCCAATGCAATGCCATGGAGGTATTGAGGAAACATGTCATCAAATACGACAAACCCAACCGCATTTGGCACGAGTTTGTTCCGTTTGTTAAACAAACAAAAGTCTGAACGGAACTCCAGCGAGCCGACGAGACAAACGCTGGAATGCGTGCCATCGCAGATAACAAACTAACAGAACGAACAAGAACAGAAAGAAGACAAACAACAACAAAGGCAAAAAATAAGTATTTTTGTCAGCATCTCTGCGTTACTGCCGCTCACAACCGCGACCAAGATCCTGCTGTTATTCAACATGGAGGGTGGGTGGCGTGATGCAACACTAATGCTTACTGTAAGACAGAAGTGTAGCTCATTACAACCTAAATGATGAAACATCCAGGCTCATGATTCTAGACTCGTAGACTGATCTGTTCTCGGTGTGGAGCATAGCAGTGCTCCTCTGAAGAGATACAGACCCAGAGGGATTGAGTGCACAGATCGACATCCAGACTCTATAACTCTGCTGATCAATCGTTGACGTACAGTAGCGTGTTCCAGAAACTCAGTGCACCCATGTGTAGGTCTACTAATGAAGAATATTATTAGGCGAGCAACGATTAGCATTATAGAAGCATGTGAGAGTGGGGTGGTGACTCCCTAGTGAAAACTCACTGCCCTTTGGTGCTGGTTGTGGACATGTATATTAATGATGAACACCATTAGGACACAGAGAATAACATTGATGTTCTGAAGAACTTATGAAGAACTTCTTAACATAGGAGTCAGCCTTCATGGCGTTCCCATGGTGTTGTACCCTTTGGTCACTCCCTTTCATGATCACAACTTTGTATGCCCTTTTTACACACTTCACGCTTTCTTTGCCGAGAATCCCTCTTTTGATCTGCCCTGTCAGTTGACATTAGCGGACCGTTCTGAAACTGTTCAAACACTCTACCCAGCATGCACCTGCACCGGCCTGACCCGCGCTCCGCGGGCACGCCAGTCCCGGTTTAGTTCTGTTCTGCTTTACTCGTCCGTAATGTGTCCTACTTTCCTGTTGTACTTTCATTAAAAGAGAATTCCCCAGCCTGTCAAAAACCCAACTTGTTTTTGTTCGTACTTTGCATTCTCTATTTTTGCTACAGTAGCCTACGTGGTTCTGCTTCTGAGACGCTGGGCCCGTGACAAAAAAAAACAACTAGCAGCTGACGAAACTTCGTCTTCCCTTATCTTCTGTCTCACGGGAGCACATTGTAGGCTACACAGACTTTGTACTGCCGGTACCATTTCCAATGAACACAGCACTAAAACATGGATCATCTGATTCTCAACAATTGCTGATGGCAAGTGGTATATCTGTCTCTTTTATCAGTGATGGGGGTTGAACAGAGTAGATTATAAACTGTAAAACGTTTGACCTAGGTCCGAAGCTGCAAGTGTTTGTTCTGGATCTTGAGACTAGCATGAGCTATTTGTACATAAATCATGCGGCGCTTGTTTTTAATCAGCCCCTTTGACACCAAATGAGATCTATCAACCAGTCCAGATCAATAGTCAGAGTTATGATGGTCAGGCCCTACACGCTGACACTCCTTCAGCCGCGCGCGCCCCGTTTGCTGAAGGACAATAGATCATCAAGAGGGGAAACACAATCAGAACCAGCAAACAGTCGACACAGTACGCTGCACTCCAGAGCTTTACTGTATCGGACTGTGCGTGTATCTGGGCTGGGTGGGAATTGAACCCGGGTCTCCCGCGTGACAGACAACGTTCTAACCAGCTGCGCCAATGAAAAACTAGCTCTTGATTGATTAATTGAATTTATACTGGGGGAGCTACCTAGGCTACTCGAGGACTCACGAGAACCAGTTTCACTCGGTTACATGGGCATCAGTCGGCGCGACGATGGCGGACTTAGAAGGTGGCTCTACACCTCACCCTGCTCTGTCCTCTACACCTCACCCTGCTCTGTCCTCTACACATCACCCTGCTCTGTCCTCTACACCTCACCCTGCTCTGTCATCAGGCGGATCATGTCCCTTAGAAACCGAGAGCTTCTCATTGCGAATTTAATCATCTGTACGAAACGGCAGAGATGGTCTAATTACGGATGAACGAGGAGGGAGACGAGCTGCTCGTTCTCTTCGGCTTCGACCAATTGTTTTTATTCACCCTTTTATTGAGAAGCATTTTCCTCTCGCCGACACCATTATTTATTTTCACTGTTATGCCCCTCGATCCCCACCACCTCCGGAGTCCGATTGATCGATACTTCATTTGAAGTGTTTGCATATTACGAGAGAGCCATTCACATCGCTCAAGTGCGTCAGGTCGTGAAGAGCGGTTTCTAGCAGGGGCCAGGATTCAATCTCACCACGGTTCAAGGAAGAGAGCACCCCAGCAAACACACAACGTCAGGGAGACGTTCAGATCATGTCTTAATAACGTCCCTCGGTCCTGAACCCCGTGTGTTCGTCTGCTGGACCCCTCAATATTCACACGTCTGGCTTGGACCCCTCTGAGACGTCTGTGGACGTGCAGAACGGGTTCAATATCTGAACGTCTAAAAGAAACTTTCATTCTGGCTCCTAATTGGATGTCTTTGGACGTCCGAAAAAGACGAAAAAGACATCTAAAAGACGTCTTTTAGACGTGTCTTTGCTCAGTGGGACACTGCGGCGAGGGCAAGGTTAGCCCGGGTGTAAATTTCTCGTCATGTTAACGTTTTCAGAACTGGTTATTTACTGTATGTGGGAGAATGGAATGGCTCGCACGGTAAGCCAGTGTAGGTAAATCAGATGTATTGTGTACAGTAGTAGGTGAGGCATGTGGTAGAAAAATTGTACACAGAAAGAAGTATAGCCTTGTTTCCCAGATGCATAAAACTAGGATTTTAATCTTATCACTGTCAGTGAGGAGTTTTACGAGCAGGACAGTAACTGCAATGTGAATGTTCATGTTGTGGAGATTTTTGATGGGACAACTCCCATCAAAAATCTCACACTAAACATTTAGCCAATGTAAGCATAGTATATAAATCTCTCTTAACCAATCACTGAACAGTTTGAAGATAAGGCCATCTGGTAGATAAGAAGCAACCCTCTTTGGATCAGGCGAACCTCTACCCCTCCTATTCTCCACACGATCTTCCTGCCGTATCTGCCCGTTATCAACTTGAACTGAGCTGAACCCCCAACCCAAATTCCCCTTGTGTAGGAGTCGTAAACTAACTCTCTAGACATCCTGACATTCCTTTTGCTCAGTCAAATTACATTTACTGTAGACTGTAGTACTATGGGAAAAATTAAAATTCAAGTAAAAGAAGATGATGTCCGCACACAGTAGCCTATAAGGTCTCTGTCCCTGCTTTATTCACCCCCAACTAATGCACACAAGTAACGTTTCGCCCACAAGGGCTTCTTCAGATAACAGGATCTTCATTCCAGGTGCCCTTATGTATGCTATGTCCATTCACCAATTAGTGACTGCCAATGAGTTTCCTCCATCTGCGTGGGTGTGGTTTCTCTGTCTGAGGGCAGAAATACAAAGTTCGGGATCCTGAATCATGTGTGTCTACATCAAACAAACATACAAACATACACCATAGCTTAAATAACATCCAATACAGTATATAAAACATGTGTCTAAGAAATGTGTGATCAACACCATATGCAACATGTAACAAGATTAAAAAATATCATCTCTAGAAGATATAAGCCATCTCATAGGAAAGGTCTAATATCAAAGTCCAGATTCATGCCATAAGGTTGGAGAGTGTTTAGATCCAGAAGGTCTCCCTCTTGCGTAGGAGAACCTCCCGGTTGAATGAAAATTCAACCACAGCCCAGATAGCAAGTGGATGTGTAATAATTCTGGGCCCTATATGGGCCGGAACTAAGCCACAAGGGCCAGATCTGGCCTGTATATGGCCCAGATCCGCTTGCTATCTGGGAGGCATTTAGATTAGGAAAGTACATCCATGCTGTTATTTGTACATATGGCATCAAGAAGTCTCCCCCCTATGTACAGTAGACAGTCCACAAACATGTTCAGTCTCAGTATTTGTCAATGTGCAGAGATGCATTGATCACAGTGCAGCCAGCTGCATTGCTCAAAGAAAGCTGATCAGCAGATAAAGATGAACTTCCCTCGGGCCCTGCAGCTGATCGCATGTTATTGATAGAAACCGTTATTGATCCTGGAAATTATTATCGATCATTCAATAACGTTTATCTATCTATCTATCTATCTATCTATCTATCTATCTATCTATCTATCTATCTATCTATCTATCTATCTATCTATCTATCTATCTGTCCGTCCGTCTGTCCATCCATCCATCTTTGGTGTTGTTTTCTGTCTGACCCTTGCTCTTCCTGTTCAGTAGGAGATAAATAAAGCAATGCAGCCAAATTCAGAGTCAGGTTAAAATGTCTAGTTGTGTGGCCGTCAGCCCACAATGAGAGGGATGATTACAAGACAACACAGAGCAGAGGGCGGACACACATATATTAGCCTGAGTAAGAACACTACAGACATTTGACCTGAGATTTAACCCTCCAACTGAAATAAAAGAGACAGTAAAAGCTAATTTGTGCTAACAACTCCAGGGGTTACAGAGAGACAGAAAGAGCATATATTTAAAAGTGTAGCTGGTAACAATACTTTTTATGCCCTGCATTCGTCTAAGATTTTGACTGGAGCATTTGTCATTACATGACAAAGCCAACTCAGGCATGAAGACATACTGTAGCTAGCAGGTCGTGGAAAGTCTCAACGCTGTTCTGATAATCATGTCTGAAAGGCAGCCATTTTAGATGGCGCAAAAGTGAATCAGCACAGTCGCTGCTCATCATCAAACATAATATCATAGGCTACTGACAGGGATTTAAGTCAGTGGTTTGAGAGTTTTTTTGACAGTCTTAAGTCTGTAACTTACACAGAGAAAGCATGAAAAGAGCAGCCATACTGTACTGAAAGAAAGTTGCCCGAGCACATTCTCAACTACTGTAACCCACAAGAAACCATCAACGTACTAGCCTGTACGACTGTTTGAAAATCTATAAGAAATTCAGTTCTTTTTGAACATCAAACTGAGAAATCTTCCAGCGCCGGCGGTCTGGAACGAGGCTCTGCCTTGAGAGGAGCCGAGTCAGCAGGTCTGCCCGACAGGCCAGGTGTGACAGCTGATTGACGAGCTGTCGGGTGGGGACATGAACTCTCCTCTATTTCCAAGCACTCGCTACTCAGGCTCCTTGAAAACAAGAGGTTCGGGGTGGTAGGCATGGTGACCAATATGTTCACAGCAGAACCAGGGCGGTATCCCAGAATCAACGTACCTTTATATTTATACTGTATAGAAATGGTACTTCTTGTGTAATTTGTACATTTGTAACTTGTACTGTAACTGTACACCGTATATTACACGTGACAAATAAAGGAATCTTGAATCTTGTATCCCAGAACCAGAGGGGTATCCCAGAAAGTGGGTTTGTTATGTTGTAATCTGAATACCCAGAAGCTCTCGGTGTGGCGAGAATTTCTTGGAAAAAGCGATGATATTTGTGGAGACCAATGGGAAGACTTTGATGCGCGGAGGCTGATTTGACCTCTGATTGGTCACTGACCACAGCTATCCCCTTTTCAAGTATTGCTAACGAGTCGAGCTGTCGCTAGCATATCTGGCACATGAAGTGTGGTTTAGGCTACTTGGGCCTTCTTCCACATTAACTCACTTCACAGAGTTGCCAAGCTACAGTTTTCTCCTTTTCTGGGCTGGATTTTCATTTAGTCCCGACTATACGCTCCCGATGAAATATGTTCAAATGCAGCTGGATTTGAAAGGTAGGCGCTGGCTCCGCCCATATGCCCATGTTTTGTGGCGTTTTACTCCAGACTAGTCATGTCGAGGCCACTGGGGCGACGCAGGCTCTTGAGATGACACCTCTCCTCACTTCCTGGTCCAGACTGTGGCAGCAGTGACGGCTACGTTGCCTTACAGTCTCCTTGAGGTCGGTTATTTTGGTTATTTTGCAACTGTATAGGCAAGTGTCAGCTAGGTGTCAGCTAGGTCCGCTGTTGGTACCGTATATATTTTACCAAAACTGCGACCAATGTGTCCCGTCAGCTTTACATACTGTGTTAGTAGGGAGAGAGCAGTGTATCAGCACTGTAGCCAGGGTCCTCCTTCAGCGTATCCTCCAGCCAGTCCACATCCACGTATGCTACTTCCTGAACCCCGCGGGTGGCTTTACCATGCTCGGGTTCCCTGAGGACGAGGTCTGAAGCGATGAGGTCAGGATGGCGTTCGCTATGACTGGCTAACCTCAGTCTCCGCTGACATATCTCTGTGGTTGCCGGTGGTAGACCAGTAGGCCTAGAGGTCATCATTATTGGGTTTCCTGAAAACCTTGCGAGTTGAGTTTGCAAACCCTTGAGATTGAATTGATTTGAATTGAATCTCAGGGTTTGCAAACTCAAGAGTTTTCACTAAAGCTGCTTTCTGGAAGAAAAAAACCCCCAGCAGTTTTAATATCAGTGGCCAAGCTTACGTCGCCAAACACCTCCAAGTAGAGGACATTCCCCAAGGTCTTATGCATTCAGCGATACCTGCTTTTCTATAACTTAATATTCATTCACCCCGACACTTATTTAGAATCCATTCTATTAAATGGAAGTAATTGGTTTATAATTAACAGCGGGTAAACTCTGCAATTACGCCGAACCCACCCGTGATTAACTTTTGATGAATCTCGTCCGGACGCGGCGAGGCGTGACGGATGTGCGGCGCGTCCTCTGACGGTCATTCATCTGCGCCTCGGTTTGCCGTGCCTGGTAACGATTTACCGGGCACCGGTCCAGCGAGACGCCCATCCAACGAGCCTCACCGTTCAGACTTCCTCGCTGCGTTTCAATTAAACACACGTCGGGAGAGAGGAATGAGAGAAATGAACGACACCACCGGCGATCTATATGGGCCGTTAGAGAGCCAGCTGGCCTGTCCCCCCGTCAACAAATCGCGCAGCAGCACCCCCCCCCCCCCCCCCCCCCCCGTCAAGAAATCGCGCAGCAGCACCCCCCCGTCAAGAAATCGCGCAGCAGCATCCCCCCCCCCCCCGTCAACAAATCGCGAAGCACCCCCCCCCCCCCCCGTCAACAAAACGAAACTGAAGGTGTTCCATCTCACCGCGTCGGCTCGGCTAGTGGCCTGACTGGGGCTACATTTCCCGGTAGGAAATATTCACCCAGTCCAGCCCTGGGTCCGGCCGATTGTGGTGGGCCGGTCTGGGCCAAAATGCCAGGGCCGATTTTTTGTCCCAGTCCAGCCCTGATTGAAGCTGATGGTCGAGTCAAACCTGTCCGCCTTTCAGAGGGCTACCGACAGGAGCGGAATGTATAGATGCGGTTGGAATTGAGATTTGTGTCTCTAGGCCTACTCGTCTCATTTCCACTTCAGAGACTGAACATCGTTCCCTAACAGTAAGCCCTTGGTTTTGGAGTTGAACTCCTGGCATCATCGAGAGGGAGGTAAGGGGTTCTCAGAAGAGTTTGAGCCTATATACAGTAAATCCCAGATCTACTGTCTGCTAACACTATGCAAGCTAATGTAAATCAAGCCTGACATTGAATTCAGTGGACTATGGAAACCCTGATAGGAATTCCAATGGGCCAAAATAACTGAAAAACGAGTGTCCCATTTTGTAGCTTTCAGCAATTTTTAAACAGCACATGAACCAAAAGGAACATGATACTTAATTCACACTGGTTGACATGTGAGATGTGATGAGGACAACGCATAGGTATTTCAAGAAGAAGTGGTTATGGAACTGATTATCAACGCCGTTACTGATCAGCACAGATCCCATCTCTGCAGGGAGAGGTGCATCATTGCCCGGGCCTAGTGCCATACCGTTGACTCTACACACACACACACACACACACACACACACACACACACACACACACACACACACACACACACAACTTACACTCACACACACTTACACTCATTCATTCTCTCTCTCCCTCTCTCTCTCTCTCTCTCTCTCTCAAACACACACACACACACACACACACAAACTTACACACACACACACACACACACACATAAACCTACACTCACACACACGCACACACACACACACACACACACACACACACACACACACACACACACACACACACACACATATATACACTTATACACACACACACACTTACTCACATTCTCTTTCTCTCTCTCTCACACACACATACACACAGTGATTGCTGGGTGTGAAAAACCTGCTGACCCCACCCTGAGCTGAAGTACAGTACGCACGGAGGAGCCCTGTAGGAAGTGTGGGGCAGTAGGGGTGGTTCAGAGCCCTGTAGGAAGTGTGGGGTAGTAGGGGTGGTTCCCTGTAGGAAGTGTGGGGTAGTAGGGGTGGTTCAGAGCCCTGTAGGAAGTGTGGGGTAGTAGGGGTGGTTCAGAGCCCTGTAGGAAGTGTGGGGTAGTAGGGGTGGTTCAGAGCCCTGTAGGAAGTGTGGGGCAGTAGGGGTGGTTCAGAGCCCTGTAGGAAGTGTGGGGCAGTAGGGGTGGTTCAGAACCCTGTAGAAGTGTGGGGTAGTAGGGGTGGTTCAGAGCCCTGTAGAAGTGTGGGGTAGTAGGGGTGGTTCAGAGCCCTGTAGGAAGTGTGGGGTAGTAGGGGTGGTTCAGAGCCCTGTAGGAAGTGTGGGGTAGTAGGGTTGGTTCAGAGCCCTGTAGGAAGTGTGGGGTAGTAGGGGTGGTTCAGAACCCTGTAGAAGTGTGGGGTAGTAGGGGTGGTTCAGAGCCCTGTAGAAGTGTGGGGTAGTAGGGGTGGTTCAGAGCCCTGTAGGAAGTGTGGGGTAGTAGGGGTGGTTCAGAGCCCTGTAGGAAGTGTGGGGTAGTAGGGGTGGTTCAGAGCCCTGTAGGAAGTGTGGGGTAGTAGGGGTGGTTCAGAGCCCTGTAGAAGTGTGGGGTAGTAGGGGTGGTTCAGAGCCCTGTAGGAAGTGTGGGGTAGTAGGGGTGGTTCAGAGCCCTGTAGGAAGTGTGGGGTAGTAGGGGTGGTTCAGAGCCCTGTAGGAAGTGTGGGGTAGTAGGGGTGGTTCAGACGCCTGTAGGAAGTGTGGGGTAGTAGGGGTGGTTCAGAGCCCTGTAGGAAGTGTGGGGTAGTAGGGGTGGTTCAGAGCCCTGTAGGAAGTGTGGGGTAGTAGGGGTGGTTCAGAGCCCTGTAGGAAGTGTGGGGTAGTAGGGGTGGTTCAGACGCCTGTAGGAAGTGTGGGGTAGTAGGGGTGGTTCAGAGCCCTGGAGGAAGTGTGGGGTAGTAGGGGTGGTTCAGAGCCCTGTAGGAAGTGTGGGGTAGTAGGGGTGGTTCCCTGTAGAAGTGTGGGGTAGTAGGGGTGGTTCAGAGCCCTGTAGGAAGTGTGGGGTAGTAGGGGTGGTTCAGAGCCCTGGAGGAAGTGTGGGGTAGTAGGGGTGGTTCCCTGTAGGAAGTGTGGGGTAGTAGGGGTGGTTCAGAGCCCTGTAGGAAGTGTGGGGTAGTAGGGGTGGTTCAGAGCCCTGTAGGAAGTGTGGGGTAGTAGGGGTGGTTCAGAGCCCTGGAGGAAGTGTGGGGTAGTAGGGGTGGTTCAGAGCCCTGGAGGAAGTGTGGGGTAGTAGGGGTGGTTCAGACGCCTGTAGGAAGTGTGGGGCAGTAGGGGTGGTTCAGAGCCCTGTAGGAAGTGTGGGGTAGTAGGGGTGGTTCAGACGCCTGTAGGAAGTGTGGGGTAGTAGGGGTGGTTCAGACGCCTGTAGGAAGTGTGGGGTAGTAGGGGTGGTTCAGAGCCCTGTAGGAAGTGTGGGGTAGTAGGGGTGGTTCAGAGCCCTGTAGGAAGTGTGGGGTAGTAGGGGTGGTTCAGAGCCCTGTAGGAAGTGTGGGGTAGTAGGGGTGGTTCAGAGCCCTGGAGGAAGTGTGGGGTAGTAGGGGTGGTTCAGAGCCCTGTAGGAAGTGTGGGGTAGTAGGGGTGGTTCCCTGTAGAAGTGTGGGGTAGTAGGGGTGGTTCAGAGCCCTGGAGGAAGTGTGGGGTAGTAGGGGTGGTTCAGAGCCCTGGAGGAAGTGTGGGGTAGTAGGGGTGGTTCCCTGTAGGAAGTGTGGGGTAGTAGGGGTGGTTCAGAGCCCTGGAGGAAGTGTGGGGTAGTAGGGGTGGTTCAGAGCCCTGTAGGAAGTGTGGGGTAGTAGGGGTGGTTCCCTGTAGGAAGTGTGGGGTAGTAGGGGTGGTTCAGAGCCCTGTAGGAAGTGTGGGGTAGTAGGGGTGGTTCAGACGCCTGTAGGAAGTGTGGGGTAGTAGGGGTGGTTCAGAGCCCTGTAGGAAGTGTGGGGTAGTAGGGGTGGTTCAGAGCCCTGTAGGAAGTGAGGGGTAGTAGGGGTGGTTCAGAGCCCTGTAGGAAGTGTGGGGTAGTAGGGGTGGTTCAGAGCCCTGGAGGAAGTGTGGGGTAGTAGGGGTGGTTCAGAGCCCTAGGAAGTGTGGGGTAGTAGGGGTGGTTCAGAGCCCTGGAGGAAGTGTGGGGTAGTAGGGGTGGTTCCCTGTAGGAAGTGTGGGGTAGTAGGGGTGGTTCAGACGCCTGTAGGAAGTGTGGGGTAGTAGGGGTGGTTCAGAGCCCTGTAGGAAGTGTGGGGTAGTAGGGGTGGTTCAGAGCCCTGGAGGAAGTGTGGGGTAGTAGGGGTGGTTCAGAGCCCTGTAGGAAGTGTGGGGTAGTAGGGGTGGTTCCCTGTAGGAAGTGTGGGGTAGTAGGGGTGGTTCAGAGCCCTGGAGGAAGTGTGGGGTAGTAGGGGTGGTTCAGAGCCCTGTAGGAAGTGTGGGGTAGTAGGGGTGGTTCAGAGCCCTGTAGGAAGTGTGGGGTAGTAGGGGTGGTTCAGAGCCCTGTAGGAAGTGTGGGGTAGTAGGGGTGGTTCAGAGCCCTGTAGGAAGTGTGGGGTAGTAGGGGTGGTTCAGACGCCTGTAGGAAGTGTGGGGTAGTAGGGGTGGTTCAGAGCCCTGTAGAAGTGTGGGGTAGTAGGGGTGGTTCAGAGCCCTGTAGGAAGTGTGGGGTAGTAGGGGTGGTTCAGAGCCCTGGAGGAAGTGTGGGGTAGTAGGGGTGGTTCAGAGCCCTGTAGGAAGTGTGGGGTAGTAGGGGTGGTTCAGAGCCCTGTAGGAAGTGTGGGGTAGTAGGGGTGGTTCAGAGCCCTGTAGGAAGTGTGGGGTAGTAGGGGTGGTTCAGAACCCTGTAGGAAGTGTGGGGTAGTAGGGGTGGTTCAGACGCCTGTAGGAAGTGTGGGGTAGTAGGGGTGGTTCAGAGCCCTGTAGAAGTGTGGGGTAGTAGGGGTGGTTCAGACGCCTGTAGGAAGTGTGGGGTAGTAGGGGTGGTTCAGAGCCCTGGAGGAAGTGTGGGGTAGTAGGGGTGGTTCAGAGCCCTGTAGAAGTGTGGGGTAGTAGGGGTGGTTCAGACGCCTGTAGGAAGTGTGGGGTAGTAGGGGTGGTTCAGACGCCTGTAGGAAGTGTGGGGTAGTAGGGGTGGTTCAGAGCCCTGTAGGAAGTGTGGGGTAGTAGGGGTGGTTCAGAACCCTGTAGAAAGTGTGGGGTAGTAGGGGTGGTTCAGACGCCTGTAGGAAGTGTGGGGTAGTAGGGGTGGTTCAGAGCCCTGTAGGAAGTGTGGGGTAGTAGGGGTGGTTCAGAGCCCTGTAGAAAGTGTGGGGTAGTAGGGGTGGTTCAGACGCCTGTAGGAAGTGTGGGGTAGTAGGGGTGGTTCAGAGCCCTGTAGGAAGTGTGGGGTAGTAGGGGTGGTTCAGAGCCCTGTAGGAAGTGTGGGGTAGTAGGGGTGGTTCAGAGCCCTGGAGGTCCAGGGCGGCACGGAGCTCTGGAGGAAGAGCGGCTGGCTGGGGATCTCGAAGGTCCCCGGGTTCGATCCCTGCTCCGGGCAGTGTGCCGAAGTGTCCCGGGCCTTTCTGTGCGGAGTTTGCATGTTCTCCCTGTGCTCGCAAGGGTTTCCTCCCAAAAGAACCCCATACGAAGAACCTGAAGAACAGATCGCCAACGGTGTCCGTCCCTGACGAGGACGGACAGGAGCGCTTGGATTGGTCCCCGGGCGCGTCCCCCGCACGCTGCCTACGGTCTGCTCCCGGCTGCCCTCGGAGGAAGGACAGGATTGGTTAAGAGCAGGAGAGGCATTTCATCAGTGGACACTCCTGTCATTTTTTGTGTGTGTGTGTGTGTGTATGTCTCACTGTATGACAATAATTATTTGTTTGTTTTGAAATGTTCCGGAGTGACGCAACATGCAACAGTATACACACACACACGCAACGGTACACACACACACACACACACACACACACACACACAACAGTACACATACATACACAGATGCAACAGTACACACTCGGCAACACATGCAAAACTACACACACATGCAACAGTGCACACACACATACCTGTCGCTTAGCAGCAGGTCATCAGCTCTGAAGAGAGAGAGAGGGAGAGAGAGAGAGAGAGAGAGAGAGAGAGAGAGAGGGAGAGAGATAGAGGGAGAGAGAGAGAGAAAGAGAGGGAGAGCAGACCGCTGATGGAGACTGTCTGTCGCTGCAGTTAAATCACGCCTGATTTAAGACCACGGGAAGACCTTGCAGGAAGAATCGTTTTTTAAAACGCACTTAAAAGTGATAGTGGGCTGGTGTGTAGACATGAGAGAACGAACACACACACACACACACACACACACACACACAGATGCAACGGTTCATACAGTTCATGCACATCACACACACATTCATTCATACGCATTGTAAACACACCCAGACAAACACAGCCTAATTCATTGACACATACACACGTTATTTATTTAGAGCTCAACAAAGAATTCTATATACACACCATCTCCATTTATACTGACCCAACTGCCCGATGGTGTGTGTGCGTGTGCGCCTGTATGTGTGCGCGTGTGGACACTTTGATGAGACCTGGCAAGGTAACCTTTCTTTCTCTTTCTTTCTCTCTCTCTCTCTCTCTCTCCCTCCCTCCCTCCCCTGTTCGTTCCACACCCACGATCCACCATCCATCCACCATCACTTTTATGTGGGTTTTAAAAAACGATTCCTCCTGCAAGGTCTTCCAGTGGTCTTGAATCCGGCGTGATTTAACCGCTGTGGCGGCCAGAGTCTCATTCACCGGTCTGCCCTCTCTCTCTCTCCTCAGAGCCGATGACCCGCTGACCATCCGGACAGGAGGGAGAGAAGGGTGTGGAGTTGTCTGTCCATCCGTGAGGAGGGAGGGACGCAGAGGGCCACTAAGACACAGGCCATTAACTCCACAGAACTCACCGTCCCTCAAGCTCAAACGGCAGGACACCCAGACGGAGACAGGACGACGGGGGAATTACATTTGGTTATATTTCAAATCCATATATTGTATAAGATGCATTCAGAGCAAGACAGGGGAGGTGCAGGTTGCTTGTAGTTCAACCTTGGATAGTTAACTGGTGGTCACTGTTCTAATCTAGAGTAATGTTATTTCGGCATTCGCCACATTGCGACGATTAGCTTGTCTGCTGCAGCTCTAATGAGGTACTGTTGATCATGGTAGTTAGCGAGTGGCAGTTCACATACTGTATCAGCCTCAGTCTGTGCAATTAATTAGTTACCCGTACAGCTGCTGCCCAAGGTGACTCATTCTACCACTGTTCTCACTGAGGCCTGGGGAAGAACAGTGCTGGTTGCTTGTTTAGCTGTCAGGTGGCCTATAGGCCTGTGGTTTGAGAGAGATTATATATATCTCTCTTATATAGTATTTCTGTATAAAATCTATGACCTTTGCTGTATCAGTGGATAGGCAGCACCCCCTACTGTCCTCTTCGCATCCAAGTATAATTGATATTAGAGCACACTGCCACCCAGTGTTCATTTTTGATCAAGACACCTACCGAGCAAAAGCCATGTCATATCAAAACCTCTTTGGTACACACTGCACAGCTGCAAAAACAGAAGACACAGAACATTTTCTTATTAATTTTGAGAATGACCATTGAGTTTATTGTCTCATTGAGAGTCATTACAAAATAATAATTAGTCCATTCCAACAGAACTACTGGACTTGGATTTCAACAACATAGGAACAAGCACAAATTCACGACGTTTTTTTCACTTTCAATGAATCAACCATCAGATGGAAACATGTACATAGTAGCTTTGCTCAAAACTCCTACATGTTCACATGAATCAAAGCTTATTTAACAGCTGAATAAAATAGGAACTAAACGGAGCGCGAGGGAAGACGGACATTTGGCAATGAACTCACACCCATACACACATTCATTCATGCTAACTTTCAGCTGTGCAAAGTATATTTAGGTTTTCACCGCCTTCTTAAAATCTTCACCTCCCGACTACCCCCCCAACCTCCATCTCACACACTTGTTACTGTCTGATCCACCCCCCCCCCCCCCCATCCTGGATCCCAGACTGGGAACCCCCTCCCACACCTTAACCCCCTGGATCCCAGAATGCGACCCCCCTTACGCCCCCCCCACAAAGTGGGACCCTCCCTCTCACACTTGTTACTGTCTGATACCCCCCCCCCCCCCCATCCTGGGACCCCCCCACACACCTTAACCCCCTGGATCCCAGAATGCAAACCCTTCTTAAGCCCCCCCCTCTCACACACTTGTTACTATCCGTCCCCCCTCAATCTTTTATTTTTTACCCCCCCCCTCACACACACTTGTCTCCGTTCTCCACAATCTTGCCCTTCTTCTCCTCCATCTGTGACTTGAAGACGTGGGCTCTGTAGAACCGCAGCTCCTTGATGCTCTCCTGAATATCGCCCAGCGCTCTGGACGCAAAAACAATCACACACTTCACTTTTTTTTTTATCCAGCAAATCAGATGGAAATCGAACCCGTACGGGACACGTCATCTCATATCAGGTGCATCTCAGAACATTTTAATATTGTGAAAATGTCCATTATTTTCCATAATTTAATTCAAACAGTGAAGCTTTCATGTATTCTAGATCTATTACACAAAGTGAAATATTTCAGGCCTTTTTAGTTTTAATCTTTATGATTGTACAGTATGTTCCTTTATACACTCAATACTTGGTGGGGGCTCCTTTTGCACAGATTACTGCATCAACGCGGTGCGTGGCATGGAGACGATCAGCCTTGAAATATCTCACTACATGTGTAATGAATATATAATGTATGAAAGTTTCAATGTTTGAATTAAATTACGGAAAATAATGAACTTTCTGCATTATTCAAATTTTCTGAGATGCACCTGAACATGGTCCGTCATCAGATGGTTTCCATACAGTAAATTGACATTGACAGATACATACAAAACACAACAGACTAGTGTGGCTGTGGCCTTATAGTCTGCCAAAGAACAACCATTAGGGCATATTCAACATAAGACTTTCCTACTGGTACAATCTCTTTATTTGAGACTAGTGATGTGACTGCTGGTACGATCTCTCTATTTGAGACTAGTGATGTGACTGCTGGTAAGATCTCTTTATTTGAGACTAGTGATGTGTCTCTGCTGGTACGATCTCTTTATTTGAGACTAGTGATGTGTCTCCGCTGGTACGATCTCTTTATTTGAGACTTGTGATGTGACTCTGCTGGTACAATCTCTTTATTTGAGAATAGTGATGTGACTCCGCTTGTAATATCTCTTTATTTGAGACTAGTGATGTGTCTCCGCTGGTAATATCTCTTTATTTGAGACTAGTGATGTGACTCTGCTGGTACGATCTCTTTATTTGAGACTAGTGATGTGTCTCCGCTGGTACGATCTCTTTATTTGAGACTAGTGATGTGTCTCCGCTGGTACGATCTCTTTATTTGAGACTAGTGATGTGACTCCGCTGGTACGATCTCTTTATTTGAGACTAGTGATGTGACTCTGCTGGTACGATCTCTTTATTTGAGACTAGTGATGTGTCTCCGCTGGTACGATCTCTTTATTTGAGACTGGTGATGTGACTCCGCTGGTAATATCTCTTTATTTGAGACTAGTGATGTGTCTCCGCTGGTACGATCTCTTTATTTGAGACTAGTGATGTGTCTCCGCTGGTACGATCTCTTTATTTGAGACTAGTGATGTGACTGCTGGTACGATCTCTTTATTTGAGACTAGTGATGTGTCTCCGCTGGTACGATCTCTTTATTTGAGACTAGTGATGTGTCTCCGCTGGTAATATCTCTTTATTTGAGACTAGTGATGTGTCTCCGCTGGTACGATCTCTTTATTTGAGACTAGTGATGTGTCTCCGCTGGTACGATCTCTTTATTTGAGACTAGTGATGTGACTCTGCTGGTACGATCTCTTTATTTGAGACTAGTGATGTCCGCTGGTACGATCTCTTTATTTGAGACTAGTGATTTGACTCTGCTGGTACGATCTCTTTATTTGAGACTAGTGATGTGTCTCCGCTGGTACGATCTCTTTATTTGAGACTAGTGATGTGACTGCTGGTAATATCTCTTTATTTGAGAGTAGTGATGTGACTGCTGGTACGATCTCTTTATTTGAGACTAGTGATGTGTCTCCGCTGGTACGATCTCTTTATTTGAGACTAGTGATGTGACTCCGCTGGTACGATCTCTTTATTTGAGACTAGTGATGTGACTCCGCTGGTAATATCTCTTTATTTGAGACTAGTGATGTGACTGCTGGTACGATCTCTTTATTTGAGACTAGTGATGTGTCTCCGCTGGTACGATCTCTTTATTTGAGACTAGTGATGTGTCTCCGCTGGTACGATCTCTTTATTTGAGACTAGTGATTGTTCTCTGCTGGTACGATCTCTTTATTTGAGACTAGTGATGTGTCTCTGCTGGTACGATCTCTTTATTTGAGACTAGTGATGTGTCTCCGCTGGTACGATCTCTTTATTTGAGACTAGTGATGGGACTGCTGGTACGATCTCTTTATTTGAGACTAGTGATGTGTCTCCGCTGGTACGATCTCTTTATTTGAGAGTAGTGATGTGACTGCTGGTACGATCTCTTTATTTGAGACTAGTGATGTGACTCCGCTGGTAAGATCCCTTTATTTGAGACTAGTGATGTGACTCCGCTGGTACAATCTCTTTATTTGAGACTAGTGATGTGACTCCGCTGGTACGATCTCTTTATTTGAGACTAGTGATGTGACTCCGCTGGTAATATCTCTTTATTTGAGACTAGTGATGTGACTGCTGGTACGATCTCTTTATTTGAGACTAGTGATATGACTGCTGGTAAGATCTCTTTATTTGAGACTAGTGATGTGACTCCGCTGGTACGATCTCTCTATTTGAGACTAGTGATATGACTCTGCTGGTACGATCTCTCTATTTGAGACTAGTGATGTGTCTCCGCTGGTACGATCTCTTTATTTGAGACTAGTGATGTGACTGCTGGTACGATCTCTTTATTTGAGACTAGTGATGTGTCTCCGCTGGTACGATCTCTTTATTTGAGACTAGTGATGTGTCTCCGCTGGTAAGATCTCTTTATTTGAGACTAGTGATGTGTCTCCGCTGGTACGATCTCTTTATTTGAGACTAGTGATTGTTCTCTGCTGGTACGATCTCTTTATTTGAGACTAGTGATGTCTCCCCGCTGGTACGATCTCTTTATTTGAGACTAGTGATGTGTCTCTGCTGGTACGATCTCTTTATTTGAGACTAGTGATGTGTCTCCGCTGGTACGATCTCTTTATTTGAGACTAGTGATGTGTCTCCGCTGGTACGATCTCTTTATTTGAGACTAGTGATGTGACTGCTTGTACGATCTCTTTATTTGAGACTGGTATTGTGACTCGAGTGTTCAGCCTTGCCTGTGGGAAGCCTTCTTCTGTGGTGCCAGCTTGTACTCTTCAGGAAACCACCGCCTTTGAAGCAAAGAGAAAAAATAAATAAATTAAATCATGTGCCATATTGGTTGTTCCCCCAAAGCCGCGCCATTCTGGAGCTGCGCCAGGCTACTGCCACTACCGCGTTATCCCCATGATTGACTATAGGCCGCGCGATTCTAGGACGCGCCATTCTAGGACGCGCCATTCTAGGACGCGCCATTCTAGGACGCGCCATTCTAGGACACGCCATTCTAGGACACGCCATTCTAGGACACGCCATTCTAGGACACGCCATTCTAGGACGCGCCATTCTAGGACACGCCATTCTAGGCCGCGCCATTCTAGGACGCTCCATTCTAGGACGAGCCAGGCTCTATACGATTGCTTGGCACGTTGGATAGGCCTACATTTGATATCTTATAATCGCGTATATTGTCAAATAAATGTGTTATGGAATAGAAAGAATGCTTTATTTTGCTAGGCTATATTTTGATGATATTAGAAACATCACTCAAGTTCGGCTATTGAAGGTTTATAGGCCATTGAAATAGCCGATCTCCTTTAATAGCTTATAAGTCAAAAACAAACTATATTCACATTGCTGGCCATTCATCCATTGTGAACGCTGGAGTGACGTGTTAATCCGGCCATTCCAATGTCTACCTCGTGCTCAAAAATTACATTTGACTGTAATAACACAACGTGCCTTTGTTTAACGCAATGTGCCACGTTGAGTCGAGGCGAGAATATTTGAAGGAATAGAGAAAATGCCCTTTTTCTGCAGCATGTACGCTATAAGCCTGTAATGGTTGATAACCTTGATTAACCTTACTGATCAATGAATGCTGAGAAGAGAACAATCTTTCTGATGTTTATTCATCATAATAAGCATGTATCAAAAACACAATACATCAACCACGCTTTAGGCATTGGTTCAATTATAGATTTCAGACATAGCTTAGTTCAACACAGTTACGTAACAGGATTAGACAATGTAACATACCGTGAACAGATGAGCAGATGTTGACAACAGGTGGAGCTAGCATGCTGACATGCTAGCTTGCTAAGCTAAGCTAAAGCCAGCGTAACATAGCCTAAGCAAGAGAGCTACGAGGTTGAGCGCTCCGTTCCAGTCCAGTGGTTCTTACTTTTATACTGTTCAGTGTGGGGCTTAATATAGGCTGGTCACCTGACCATTCTTTAATTATGGTGAGGAGCAGTGATGAAACATAACCTGTTCCAACTTGTGATTGGTCATTCTAGGTTGTCCCTATCAGGAGCTACAAGTGTTGTATTCTGCCGCATCAACTTGATCCCACACCCAGATTAGACTCGGGGACTGACCTATCTCTACTTTCTGATGACCTGACGGCTCTTTTGCTGACCACGTCAATTGAGACTCCTGACCTTTCCTCAACTTCTATGACCGTTAGACTGACCTTTCATCCAACGGTATCACCGTTAGCCGTAGCTAAATATACACTGGTATTAGAGACACCTAAGCCTGATATAGCTTTTATCTGGATGGTGACAGATCACTGAAACTAGTGACAGAAACCCTTACAGAAAACTACTACACCTGCACATAGGATAGCATTTGTGCGGTTGTCACTCACTCCCTCCCTCCCTCCCTCCCTCCCTTCCTCCGGTCAATATTGACCTGCTTTTCTCTGTTGGCACCACAAAAGACAGTAGTCCCAGCACACCAAAATAAAGAAGGACACCAAAATCAACCCGTCAATCCCAAATAGAGTAGCGGTGAAAGCATTGGACTCCCACCCGGAGTCAGAACTGACTATTTTGTTTTCATAAACAGACGCTGGAAATAAACGTACCTTGCCAGAAGCAAAAACATCAAAATAATTATTATTTCGGTTTACTTATTAGTATTATTATTTGTTTATAGTGTGATGCAAACATGTGTGCTTATCATTTGTTTAAATAGAATATTATTAGATATTCATATCTGTGAAAGCCCCTGTTTATTTGCATTTTTGGTAGGCCATTGCTGTGAGTCATTCCAAGTAGGCTATCCTATGCTGATATTTGCCGACCCAACACTGGAAATAGCCATGTGTGGACATAGACATCTGTTGTTTTTACATTATGAATTTACAGGAAAAGTGGAATTAGGAAATCATTTGACGGTTCGTTCTAATACAAAGTTTAAATCCTTTAATAACTGGCCTTTTCATTTTGTGAACTCTGCTTCATTGATTAAAAAGAAATAAACATCTAATTTCAGTTTTCTATAAAATCATGAATCCGTCAAAAGCATGGTGCGGTAAACGCGTATTGCGGGAAGAACAGGACCTTAAACCTCCATATTGTGTCACGGTTCACTGAAAAATAAGTGATAATGCCTTAATCTTCAACAACAGAACCTTTTCAACGCCTACGAGCCCATTTGATGGAAAATAACCCGACCAGACACGGAATGAATTAACACTAAAATGTGTTTACCAATGACAAGATCAGCGGCCATGTGCTTGAAATGCAAAATACAGCCATTAAACAAGAGTGAACGGGCTGATAAAACGCTAATGGCACTTCACACTGTACTTCACAGGCTTGGAGCTCCACTTTCCCCGCTCCCGGCCTTATCCACTCCCATCAGTGTGAAAGCATGTCTGGGCATAGCAGATTAATATCCAGACATGGAGGGAGACGGAGCAGGCTAGAGTACTTAAGTGCTAATGGGTACAGGCAGACACCGTCAAGTGGGCGTGATGGTGGGGTTGGCCTTTGAACTTCACAAAGACCACGGGGGGGAAACATCACTACAGGTACGCTACGTAGAAAGAGGTCATTGCTGTCAGATAGGAGGTGGAGTAACGAAAGCAGTGACTAGTGGTGAGACTAGGCAAACACGCGCACATACCCACAAAGCTCCTTGATGGTGCTGACGTCGATGATTCTGTAATGGAGGTGGTGCATGAACTGGGGCATGTACTTATCCAGGAACTTCTTGTCAGCGTGCACAGAGTTACCTACGTGAACGGAAAGCACAACAAAATACACGATAAGAGTGTGTGACCAGGCTACAGGATGGGCCGGAGCCGTTTTGAGTTATTGATAATTGTGTCCGTGTCCTCCACTGCCCCAGAGTACTGAAGAGCTTGAATATGGGGCTTGGAAGAGCTGGAATAAGGTGGTTGATTTCCATGTACCATAATGGCATGTAGGACACTATTTTCACAACAAGCTCTGGTTTATTTAAAATTCTCAGTTGAAGCCTCAAGTGATTTCTGTGTCCCTGGTCTATGACTGCCACCATGTGGACAGGGGTGACACAGGCGTTAAGGATCAGAGTGGGGGAGGAGGGGTGTGTTTAAGTGTAACAGGTGTTAGAGCTAGTGTTGTCATGATACCAACATTTTAGTTTCGATACAATACCGACATGAATTGATACTTTCAATACTTTTCCTGAAACACTCTAAAATGTCATTATTAATCTCTATTTTTAACAAACCTTAAGAACAATGCCAATAGATTAATTAAATTATAAGCAATGGCATTCAAAATGCCGGATAACTTGTCTTTGTCACACTAGTATTGCACTCAAAACACAAACTTTTGGAACAATGAGAATAAAATGAATGAAAGCATCTGGATTAACATGACAACTGTCAAAAAACATGATTTTTTTTCTCTTTGAATGATACAGTACATTCTGTCCCACTTCCTAGCATATTAGACTGCTTAGGCTAAATCTTAGTCCTAGCTCGGCGGCTGCCTCTGGCTGTTTTTCAATCTTCACTCACTCAGTCCCATTGCCTTCTTGAGATTCCTGGCCAAGAAAACACGGGTGTCTACGTGTCCCTCTGTCAATCTAGGACGCCTTGGACTGCAGATATTTCCAGATGCGCTGAAGACACGTTCCGATGCACAGCTTGATGCTGTAATGCAGATACTATTTTGCAAATTGAGCCAGGATGGGCAGGTCTGCCTCATGTTGTCTCCACCAGGTCAGGGGTCCTCTGCAGGGCTGATGTCCCTTAATTGTTTATAGTCAGTGGTTTAGTTTGTCTCTGGGTGTTGTGGGCATGGGAGAACCTTGCCTTGTACAACTATCTGCCCCCTTCTTTTCTGAGGGGATATTGCAGAGCAAAGTTTTTAGATCACTTTTTTTCCTATATCATCCTTTGTGTCTTCTTGCTCCTGCTTGTGCTCTGGCAGCTGGACTGTGTGTTTTAGGAGCAGTTCCCTCTTAACTCACTCTCCCATTGTAACAAATATATTCCTAAATCTTGGATCTAGGAAGGTGGAGATGTTCAGTGCCGTCTTCAGATCGTGCTCACCGTACTTCTTTTCAAAGTCTTCTACTTCTCTGCTTCATTTCCAGCACCAGTGGACTGTCACCTTCCTCATCTTTCAGGCAGGCTTTCATCTTCCACATGAGTGGCGTGACAGATGAGAGAGTTGTTTTCTCTCTACTTACATCTGGGAAATCACTGAGTGGAGCCAAGACATCCCTCACCGTTTCCAAGGTTGTCACGTCTGCATCTTTGGGCATGAGGTGCCACTTCAAAACTGTCGTCCGCCAGAACAACAGAGACTTGTTTGCTGCTGCTCACAGAAACGTTCCACCGTATCAAAAGGTGGAACCCTGTCAGGTGGGCTCATCATGGATCAGTTTATGTTGTGGGGGATTTAACGTTTTCGGTTCGTCTTTCAGCAGTCGTGACATCTTGTTGGATCTTGAGAAGCCATAGACAGCTTGCCACACGATCAATCTCTATGACTTTCTTGATCGCCAAATAAAAGGTTGTGGCCAAAACAGGGAATCCAGGTGTAGTCAGCAAATCTCTTTCGGTTGTTTGAAGCATTATCTGTTGTGATACAACACATTTCGGCCATATCTAGCCCCCAGGAATCTGTGATAATATCTTCCAGGGTCAGCTGTGTGGTCAGAGTTCAATGTAGAGCCTCCTATGCACCAGGACTGCATTTCCCAGGATTCTGTGATGAATTGGGAGTGTTACAGCCATAAATGTTCTTACAGCTCTGCTGTTCCAGAGGTCCGTGGTGCAGGAGAAGAATGGCTTTGCTGTGCACTGATTACAGACCGTGTCATACATCTTGGGAATTTCATTATACATAAAGAAATTCCTTGAGGGAAGATCATACATTTTGCCTATCTACAACTAGGTTATGTCATATTGTAGGCTAATGTTTAAGAGGAAAAGAATATAGAGTTCCAATACTGTAACGCTAAACAGTATGTATGACATTAAATGGGCAATTGTTAATAAATCATGTTTGTGACTGTCACTGCGCTGTAGAGATGCAGGTACGCATCAATTCATTTCTGTTGTGGGTAGCTAGCTACAGGGGATGCAGTTTTTTACTAGCTTTCTGCACGGCAATGTGCTTCTGTATCCATAGGCTATTACTAGGCTTTTCAATCACTCTGTCGACTATTTTTTTCATGGACATAACAGGGGGAAGTGAATTAGTCAACTAAGTCACCTGTCGTTCTTGGAATCCTTTGGACAGATCGGGATGTTTGTCCTTCAAATGTTTCGCCAAGTTTGATGTATTACCTCCCTTGGCGAGACTGACTTTATAGCAGGGCTTGCAGAGCAGTGCTTCTGTGTTAACTGTTAACGCCATTTTGAATACTTCCTTCCATATGGCACTTCGGGCTCCCTCTTTATCAACTAGCTGCGGGTTTTCCCGAGGCTGCTGCGGCTGCCATCTCTTCTCTTAAAACCGAAATGTTGATCCGCCGTCAATCTCTCCCTTAGCGCACTCTCCGCCTCGCTTTCCCCGCTGTTGTTCTTCACTCACATGTGCCCCGGCTCAGCTTACAGGGCGTTGATTACAGCCACGTCACATACATGACTATCGTAACGTCATCCTGACAGCGTTGTGCTCCAATAGGAAGGCATTTGCATGCATGAATTAATTTAAAAAAAACGGAAAACACCCTTTTTCTCCAAATGCAGTATAGTACCATTTTGAACACTTTAGTACAGCGGTACTATTTTTGTAGTGGTATACCGTGCACTAGTTAGGGCAGGTGAGGAGGGTGTTTTATGAGGTGTAAGAGTTGTTAGGGCAGTTGAGGAGGGTGTTTTATGAGGTGTAAGAGGTGTTAGGGTCAGAGCAGGTGAGGAGGGTGTGTTATGCAGTTTAACAGGTAATAGGGGTCAGAGCAGGTGAGGAGGGCGGGTTATGCAGTTTAACAGGTGTTGGGGTCAGAGCAGGTGAGGAGGGCGTGTTAAGATGAGGAGGGTCACTCACCGGCCAGGGGACAGTGGCCAGGCGGGGTGTGCTGTCTGACGAAGGAGAGGAACTCATACTCCGCCTGCTGGAGGGTGATCTTACTGTCCCTCACCGCCTGGGTCAGCCCTGACTGGGACGAACGCACGCACGCACACACGCACACACGCACACGCACACACACACCAACACACACGCGCGCGCACGCACGCACACACACACACACACACACACACACACACACACACGCACACACACACACAGATGAGCATTAGACAGGATCACACACACACACAGATGAGCATTAGACAGGATCACATGCTGCAGTTGTTGACCTACCCTATGCACCTTTTGGCACTGCATGGGCTGGATTCCCGGACCCAGGTTAAAGGTACCCAACGAAACGTGAATCAAAACAATCAGTTCTTTGTTTATTTTCGAAATTCCTCGATTATATGGTTCCTTGTAGTCTAATAAACATGTTGAATCACTTGAATGTCTTTCCTACCTTGTAATTTCTTCGCAAAATGATATTTCGCTAATGTTTTGAAAACAACAAAGATGTGTGAAACGTCACTATTATGTGCTCCGCGTATTGACGCAATGACGTAGTACACGATTTTCGGGGACCACCTTCTCAAATTTGCTCTAGAGCGCATACTAGTGGTCAAAAACTACATTGGGTACCTTTAAGCCTAGTCCTAGACAGATTCTCCATATCCAGGAAATGTTCCATTTAGAGTGTCTTCGTGCTGGACTGCGATTGACCTGCGTCAGATGTTACGGAACAGGAACATCAAACACAACCTTACCTGGCCATGGTGCTCCGTACACCACTCCGACATCCCATCCAACAGCTCATCTGGTTGGTTGATTATCAAATTAGGACCCTGTCAACAAAAAACGCCTACATTAATATACACGCAGTCACACTTGAGTGGGGAATGCATGCCTTCGTATGGAAATATGCATATTTAATACCTCAGCCAAGAGGTTTAACTCGGAGTCCGTAATTATGCACGCCATCTCGATGATATGGTCCTTCTCAATGTCCAGACCTGTCATCTGTAAAATGGAGAGGATGTTATCTGTGTAGGATGCTCTTCCCACCCTAGAAAAATAAAGCTATGCTCCAACCCTGGGCAGCTTCCCTAAAACTGCTCTATCATTCTCATCCGGGCCTTTTTCAGGGCCACACTATGATAGCACTAACCCTAACCCACTACAGCAGCTACAGAAACTCTACATAGATGAGAGAACATTTCTTGGTCTCTCTCAAGGTCTAATATGTTAATTAAACAAGAAGCAACTAGCTAAATAGCTCACTAACTTGAGTAATCTAACGTTAGCAGGCAGCAGCACTAGTCGGTGACATCAGTTAGTGAGTCAGCATGGCCTATTAGATATATTACGGTAACGTTACCTAACGTAGATAACTTAGTCTAACGTTAGTTAGCTAACAATATACTATAGGTACAGTAGGTAGCTCACAAACCTATAGTCTGCTATAGCAATAAGCTAAATCCAGTAGCAGCTAAAGTAAGCCGGTTTCTTGCCATGCAATTTCCTAACTATCTACATTTCTGCTAAATCATTACCTCCAAGTCCACCCACACCATCCTCTTAGACATTGCGGGGTCAGATCTCGACGACATTCTCTTACAAAATGAGATGTGAAAAAAGCAAATCGGACTAGTTTGTTTCCCCGTCAGGCTTGTGCAGTGCAGGGGGAGGGTATGTGTGCAGTGCCGAGGTGTGGTTCCCTGCAGAGGAGATGTTCTGCTCCGGACGCCGGCTGGTCTGGTCGAGGTGAAGATCAGAACTTTCACACAATCGAATGTCCACGCCGCCGGTGTTCGAATCATGCTCAGCGCCATGCCGAGTCCACTTCCGAAAGAAACTGTCGTAAAATGTCGCGTCATCGGTTCAGCATGTTCCAATCCGTTACCAGACTCTGTTTTTTGGACTGCTAAAAATGTACACACACATTATGATTCATTATGGCTGTCGTTTCACTTCACTTGTTTCACTGAAAAGTGTGGATGAGTTACTGAGTAATTGCATTGTAGAGCTTGCCTGTGTGTGTGTGTGTGTGTGTGTGTGTGTGTGTGTGTGTGTGTGTGTGTGTGTGTGTGTGTGTGTGTGTGTGTGTGTGTGTGTGTGTGTGTGTGTGTGTGGATCGGACAGGGGTGAGGTGGCCTCAGAACCACGGACAGCAACACTGGATTGTTGAATCATTTATTTAAACGTAAAATCCAGTGTCTTATGCTGAATGCTGAACTAAAGATGCTCGAATAACTGGAATACAGGCCAGGTGTTGAAATAGTATATATAAATGTCACTAGCTTTCTCAAAAACATCCTAATTCTGTAGAAAGGCTTAGTAGTTCAAAACGTATAGGCCTCCATCAGGCATCAGCATTATAGGCACATTTCATTGAATGACTAATCTTACCATAAAAAGGACCAGGCCAAGTCCAACCTGGCTTATGTGCGTGGCTGGCTTGTTTCTGTGCAGGACTGGTAGGACGGAAGCTAATCATGCCACTGAGAACAGTAAAGAAGCTTTGCCCATGGTATATCGTGGCATATACAATGACTCTTAACCAATCAGATTGTGAAGTCAGAATTACCCGTTGTATAATGTACATTAAACTGAAGCTAACACGTAGGTAATATAACAGGACATTCTCATCATGTCTCATCAAGCAATGACTCCTTACCTGTGATGCCTATACAGCTATATTCGGGACTCCACCTAGTTAGCTCATTAGCACAGCTAGCGTTAGCAAAGGCTAGCTAACGGTAGCATCCATCACACATTCTAATCATAGAATAGGCAATTTCGAATTTAATGGATTCTGCAACAATGTAATAAAGTAATGACTCCTTACCTGTGACGCCTATCCAGCTATTTTCGGGACTCAAAAGTATCCCCCCCCCGATTTGATCAGTTGGAACAGCCTTTCCAGGCCGTAGCTGTACCCCATCCAGCCACATCCCTGCAAAGACCTGTGTTGTGAACGGACTACTGCCTCTTGTGGTGCCAACAGAGTGATCCAGGCCAACATTTACCTGACGAACAGACGGAGGGAGGGAGGGATAACCGGACAAACCCATTTCTACCCAGATAGCAAGCGGATCTGGGCCATATACAGGCCAGATCTGGCCCTTGTGGCTTAGTTCTGGCCCATATACGGCCCAGAATCATTACACATCCGCTTGCTATCTGGGTAGGGTCTGGCCAGTCTGGCCATCTGACCAGTGTACGAAATGTCGCTGGTTCAAGACAGGCACCGCCCTTTGACAAGGGATTTCCACTTGATAATAATTGCTTTGCAATGGCACTTAACCCTCCGCCCCACAGCTCATAATTGTAAGTCATTACAACGTCTGCTAAATGACAAAAATGTAAGCCCTTTTTGAGGCGCTTGTGGGCTAGAAAATGCAACATAGTGAACTATTAGAATGGCACAGACACAGGTGAAAACAGCTGTGAATGGGCTCAACGTCCCAATAAAGGCGCAATGTTCTAAATGTACACCGTTTGAACTCAGGGGCACCCTCACGTCCATTTCTACAGTGGTGCTGTCTGCTTGTGACCGCTCCAGTGTTCGTCGGGGTGAACAAGGGTATCACCCAGACAGGAAATTGCTTTTGTTGCTCAGGGCGACTGTGACAGTATGACAGTCAGGCCAGTGACATCAGGGGATGTGTGTGTCCATAAAGGTCATATTACGCATCTGCTCAGAATATGTAAGCCTACAGAAACTACCGGGCTATGGAATATGTAGAGAGTGGGTCGTATGCCCACCTCCCTTGTTCTCTGTAAAGCGCATTGTGTTGCCCCTGGGTATGAAATGCGCTATACAAATAAAGCTTTGATTGATTGATTGATTGATTGATGGTATTTAGCCTATTAATGCTGTAGTATAGGATGATAGTATTGTTATGGAACTCTGTATAGTCCATCATATGATTAAACTGATGACACTCGTGCCTCAATCTGGTAATCAGGCTGATGGGGAACATCTGTGAACGCTGCCAGCTAATGGCTCACGCTCTGACATGGACTCTAGATAAGCATTAGAGCCGGGAGCGTGGGGCGCGCTGGGCTGAGGCTACTGGGGTGAACCCCATCTGTTTGAATCTGGCTAGTTTTATTATAGGCACTCACGTCTTTTGATGTGAGGGGGTGCCCACGGCTGGTTAGGGCTCTGGACACCGAAGATAGGTATAGCCAGGGGGCTGGGGCATTTAGTGTCGTTAGAGGGGATACATTATAGGAGTGCCTTGTTCTGACTACAGTAGTTCGAGGCGCAGTTTTGGAGTAGCCGACCCCGATCGCCGCTGCTGAACCTTGGCGAACCAGAAAGGGCCTCGCCACGATCTGTAGCCAGCGTCGAACTTAACGTACCCCAGAAAAGGCCCTCAACTCCCCTCCCCGAGGGGAGGGTGTCGACGCTTGCCCTGAGGGAGGTGTTGCTTTAATCTTGCTATATTTCATTGTTTTTGTATTGTATATTTTGTATTACACGTGTATCTTAAATTTGTAGCAATCTGGTCTTCAGTGTCCCAGAGAGGGAGTAGCCTATCGCCCAGATAGCAAGCGGATCTGGGCCATATATGGGCCAGAACTAAGCCACAAGGGCCAGGGGTGTGGGAGGGGCACCGAGGGTGGGCGATAGCCTACAGGGATCTCTGAGGATGCACACGCATCTATGCCAGTGGGCCTTTATTCTGGGGAGTCCTTCCCCCTTAGATTGTTGTGTTGCAGTGGGTACTTGAACCATGGATGTTGTGTTTTGCAGTGGGTGTTTGAACCATTAATACTGTGTTTTGCAGTGGGTACTTGGACCATTAATGCAGTGCTGAGCTGTGTGGTGTTGTCCAGTGTGAGCTCGCGTGAAGCAGACCGCTGTGGCTTAGCCCATACGTTGTTGTAGTCTACCTTGTAGGGTCAGTCCCTGGTGACCGGTTAGCCTGCCGCCTCCAGGGGGCGCTTTAGACAATGTTTGTTGTTTGTTGTTTAATGAAATTGATTATAAATTGATTATAAATAAAGGTGATATTCTTCTATGAGTGTGTGCTGTCGTCTTCTACCTGACATTTGACCACTACCCCATTTTTGAGGGAGACCCACGGTTTATTACAGCCCAGACAGCAAGCGGATGTGTAATGATTCTGGGCCATATATGGGCCGGAACTAAGCCACAAGGGCCAGATCTGGCCTGTATATGGCCCAGATCCGCTTGCTATCTGGGAGTATTCTCACTGTATACTATGTGCTCCGTTGTCATGTGCACACTACACTAATCCAAACATGTCTTGACATATTCTTCTAATTTAGGAGAGAACTGGCAAAGATAAGTGAACGTATTCCATCCTGGCCTTTAGACACATTTAAGGTGATAGCCTGATGTGATGTGATAACCTGCTTTTGTAAGTCTGGGAAGAGAGGGAAATCAGATCTAGCAGGACCCTGGGTTTGAAGAGGGTTTGAAGGAGAAGAAAGAACAAAAACATCATTCATGATTCACCATCTGCCGGATGAGCACTGTACTGAGATTTGACATCCTCCTAATGCTAATCCAACTCTAGACAGCTGTGGTAGCATATGTCTTAGCAACACGATGAGTCAGGTGTGAGAGTAGAGTTTGTAGAGTGATGTTGCTTCTGGGTCATTCCGAGGTTCATTTAACATCCATATTTTATACATAATAGGCATACATTTATCTGGTTATTTAACCCAACTGTAAATTCATCTGTGTGTGGTGGACAGTAGGATTTAGAGGCTTAATTCACCATGGGATTCTAGAGGTTGGCTTATTGTTTTTGGCGTTTTTTTGTGGTTGTTGTTGAAGTGTGGCATTGATTTACCGCCTTGGGGCTTACTGGTTTAAGATTGCTTACTCGCCTCTTTGCCCAAAGTCTCTCGGCAACAGCGAGACCCCCCCCCCACCACCACACTGACTTTAGGGTGAATTCTGGGGGGGGCTCATATGGTGGACACTATAGGCATAATTCACCCTGGGACTCTAGGGGGGTGGGGCTATTGTTTTTGGTGTATTTAAGAGCTCAGCCCTTCCGGTTCCTTCCAAAAGCCCTTCCAGTTTTGTGGTTGTTGTTGTTGTTGTTGAAGTGTGGAGTTGATTATCTTTCAACCCATTCCATTCTTGTACGTCTTTAGTATTTATTTTTATGTGTATATTTTTGTATTTACTTAATCTTTTAACTACTTTTTACTTATTAAGCACACTTAGGAGCTAACAGTAACATTTCACTGCATATTGTACTTGGAGTGACAAATTAAACTGGCTTTGAATTTAGTAAGGCTGCCCCTGCGACTGCAAGGTCTGCTCTTTACTTGAGACCCTGAATCCCACTCAAATGTGTTTTCCTTGAGAGAAAATCAGAAAGAACGACATCTGCTGTGCGTGAGCTGAAGACGATATTAAGAAAGTGTAGGGATAAGAATGATTGATTCTTCATACAGGTCACTGCTGTGTACTTGAAAGGACAGTTCCCATCGGAGCCTAAGGATGGTGCCAGATACTAACCCTAACCCAAGTACCCAATACGTCACTGCTTCCTTATCTCCTGGGTCTGACTAGTGGCTGGTTCAAGACCGGGCCAGGCCACTTGACAATCATTGGCTACCGTTGTTCCCTTGAGCAATGCACTTAACCCCAACACTACTATAGCTCAAAACAAGTTGCTTTGGATAAAAGTGTCTGCTAAATTCTCAAATTGCAAATTGTGTAAGTAAATTGAACTAAACGCAGGGAACTGATCTATGGTTTCGTCTTTGCCCAGGACAAGTTACACAGATGGGCAAGTGGACTCTGAAGGGAACATTTGACAACAAACAGAATAGAATACAGCTGTGTTGTTCAGCTGAATCTGAAAACTGTCTTTACTTGGTAGCATTCTTTTCTGCTGCTGCGCACAGTGGCGATTCCACTTCCATCTTCTTTTCATCTCTGACAGAGCACTAGCCAATCGAACACTCTGTCCCTCTGGTAAAACGCTCAGCCTGGCCATCGGCTGGACAATTAACTTTTTCGACTGATAATCAGTAGTGTGGTGGACACAAAAGGGGCATAATTCACCCTGGAATTCTTGGAGGTGTGTGTGTGTGTGTGGGGGGGGGGGATTGTGGGCACCTCTCGCTGTCAACTCCCCCCCCCCCCTGCTGGCTAGAAACACATGAGCTGATGAAAGCCCTACAGCTTCCCACTTCTGGTAAAATACAGTGTGGCGTGGCCTACTATAAAAAATTACTACAGCAAATTACAAATGAGATCTTTAACCCTTAGGAGTCAGCTATTTGCCAGATTCTGCTATTCAATCACGGCGGCGTGATTGGGGTCTCCCTTAAATATTATAAACCAGATGGTATGAATAAATAAGGTGTGATAACGATGAAGGTTATCCCCCCCCCCTCCCCCCCAACAAAAAACGGGCAAAGAATCTAACAGGTTCAAGTGAGTCCTTGCACATACCCAAAAATGGGGAGTGTGAGAGTGAAGTGCAGGATAAGAAACTTGAAAAATCCAAGGCAACTCTGTTGTATATTGAAAGTTAAAAAGCCTTTATTATGGCATGGCTACACAGATAGAGAACTGGACCTACGCGTTTCAGCTTAGAGCCTTCATCAGGGTAAAAAAAAAACGGGCAAATATGCCTTTGAGAGGTTCAAGCCCATCTCTGTCAACAACACGTAGTCTACACCACATCCCCATAGATTTTTCTAGGTACCCAGATAGCAAGCAGATCTGGGCCATATACAGGCCAGATCTGGTCCTTGTGGCTTAGTTCCGGCCCATATATGGCCCAGAATCATTACACATCCGCTTGCTATCTGGGTAGGGTATCGTAGCCTACAATACATGCTAAGTGGCCTTGTGGTTAGAGTGTCCGCCCTGAGACTGGGAGGTTGTGAGTTCGATCCCCGGCCGAGTCATACCAAAGACTATAAAAATGGGACCCATTGCCTCCCTGCTTGGCACTCAGCATCAAGGGTTGGAATTGGGGGGTTAGATCACCAAATGATTCCTGAGTGCAGCGCTGCTGCAGCTCACCGCTCCCCCAGGGGATGATGGGTCAAATGTGGAGAACAAATTTCACACACTCAGGTGTGTGATAATCATCGGGACTTGAACCTCCCACTCAGTCTTTATTGCTGTGACAGGAACATAAAAACGATGATTATGACGGGGTTTCCTGCGCCGTGTTCCGTCAGTGAAAGCACACCGTTGGGCTTCCTAGGCTATTTTGACCCTGACAGTAGAAAATAATTTGCCCCTACTTGAACCGGAATCCAGAGACAGCTGAGGACAGAGCGTTAAATTGGAAAGCAGAAAAACAACAAAACAGGATTTCAACCAATCAGACACGCCGTGCTGTTTGTTAATGCCGGCGGTGTGCGTGGTGCGTTTGCTACGCTTTAGTTTGTCGCAGTGCGCTCTGTTCAGGATTTGTCATGCACACCGGGGAGCAGCAGGCCTGCGAGTCTGGCTTTTGTAAGAAGATCGAGTTTCTTCGAGGCAGAGGCATCCTAGGCCCGTGTCACTATAGAAACGTTCTCCTTGCGCTGTTTTTTTCTTTACATATTTAATTGGGCTGACATACTGTACACTATATCCATACAGTAGAGGCACGACCACCTCTATTTGCTGGCATGTGTACACTTTTATTTTTTTTATCAAATACAGGACTCCCGTTGGCTGAGGTCCACCAGGAAGAGGAACTGCACTCTCCAGTTGTCAGGCAACACTTTTGCCCCTAGTGTGAGAGCATGCTTTCAATTTTCACAGATGACCGCCCAGGGCCCTGCTAAAAAGATGGCCGCCCAGGGCCCTGCTAAAAAGTAATAACCCTGGTCCCCGGAGAAGCACTGAGGGGTGAAATTGTGAAAGAGTCTAACCTTCACTCCTCACCATGCAAGTCAACCCTGCCGCTGATAGCATTCCTGCACTGCTGTCAACTAAGAAAAACATGGACATGATTGTTATTGTGGTGTGAGAACAATATGACAACAAGATGGAAAAGGTATGCAGGGGTCACTGCAAAAGCCATGGGATTACTTCTCGCCACTGTAAACATGTAATTAGGCTATCTGAAATGAGCACATCAAGCAGCCGGCAGCAACATGTGATTCACCGTGATTGTAGCCTACGTTACTCACAAATAAAGCCTGAAACTGAATCGGAATCTTGTCAGACAACAACACGTCGGAAAATATAAGTGACAGAAAGAAAGAAAGAAAGAAAGAAAGAAAGAAAGAAAGCATAATCAAAATCAGCAACAAAAAAAAAGCAAGTAACGCTTTTTTAATAACCTCCCGAGATCAAAAGCCAAACCCGCCCCCCACGAGGCTGGCCTCCGCGGGCGTAGGTGTGTGACTCAATAAGGGGGCCGGGCGCTGAAGCCAGAAGTGTTTTCTCATTCCCTTCCTGTTGATGGCTGCAGCCTAATAAAGCGTGGAAAGTAATTAGCTCTACCAGAGGCACAGGCTGCTGCCGTAGCCATCCATCTAACAACCGCCATGTCTCCCGCAGCGCTCGCCACCTCTAGGCCTGCATCTGCGGAGGGGGCTGCTGCTGTACCCGACTGGGAACAGCAGGGGGCAGTTGTTCACTCCTAAAGCTGCACCACGGGGAAAACCACACACATGGCTGGTTATCACCAAGCCCCCAGGAATCGAAATCTAAAGTGAAGGCCTATTGAACCGCGCCATCTTGGCTAGATTTGTAGTCACTTGGCTATTTCCGGTTACTTTTGACTTGCGCAGTTGAGCTTCTCTGGCCGACGCGCGTCCACGAAAAAGTTCACATTTCTCTGAAATGTAGACGCGCGTTCCCGGCTCTCCCCGCTTTGATTTAGCAATGAAAACCGGCTTGCATATTAACCTGTTTTTGTCAAATATATCAATTGGAGAAATTATTTTTTGATCCTGGCATCTTAGTTTTAACAAGTTAAATATAATTGAACATGTTTTGTTTGCTAGTAGATGGTATTCATTCCGTTCGCGATAACGTTATTGCAGCCAGGCTAAATTCCTCCAGGGAGCCAGTGACAGGCGAGTTGAAGAGCTTCACTCCCCGCCAGCAGGAGCTCTGGCCGCGGCTACCGCATCTCAGAAAACCCGCTGAGTTCGTGGCTGCTATTTCACATTCGCCCTTGATCAATCCCAATACCGATCCATGGTAATAATGAATCAATCGTTCAGATCAGATCGGCAGTGCTGCATGCATGTTACAACATCATTGTTAGCTTTATTAACATAACCATAGCCTACATTTATCTCTCTAACGTTAGGCTATCCATCACACCAGTCGGCCATTCGATAGCTGGAAGCGGTGAACGCCAACGTTGACTGAAAACACCCAAACTCAGTGTATCGTTTCATCTTCATGCTACACATCAACTCCTTTACATTGTATGTGAATAAATTCCTGTTATTCTAAAAATATCCCATTTCTGTCCATTCCTGGAAAAGGCTAATAATTGCTGTCAAATGATCACTCCAGTTTATCACCGTATCCCACTACCATTTCAACTATGCACAGGAGGTTGTCTTGTGGTCATTTTCATTAAAAAATTATTAGCCTGATCAGTTTGTTGTATGTATTAAGCCCTTTTTGAGCGGTATGCTTGTATTAATAGCTTATAGCTTGCCATACTCACCAACCTTGGGACCTCAGAAATAGGGAGCATTTCCAAACCAAATTGCGGGGGGGGGGGGGGGGGGGGGGGGGGGGGGGGCATTAAAAGCATTACAAATTAGACATTAAAAGCATTAAAACGAAATGTGAAACATTATATATATATATATATGTGTGTATGGAGCAATTGTTTTTAATGTCCGACTTTTGTCTGTGCTGTTCAGTAAATGTGCATCTGTCCTAATTTATTGTAGCCTATCTACTACACAACCTAGTTCAAATTTATGAATCTCCCGCGGAAGTCAGGAGGGTTGGCAAGTAGGCTATGGTCACTGCTCCCCAGTAAAATTGAATAATTGAGGGGTTACTTACAGTACAAAAAAGTACAGCATTTGTAGAACTCGGATGATACTACATAAATTGCCATGCAAAGCCAGAGACTGTTGCTTGTAGACGACAAGACTGCTGTAACCATTCAAATGTGGAGGCTACACTGCATTGAAGGTGGGTTGGCTTACTTGACACAGAACACAGAAAACGGACACCACAAAAAAGGGCTTAAAGCAGGTCCTAAACAGCAGCAGGTCTGGTTGAGGTGTGAACTGGTCTCCTAAAAATGGCTTGAGCTGTGAGGATAAGAGGAGGCACACTGTTTCTGTTATTACATTTCAATAATAGAATATGACACACAAAACACAAACCACATACATACACACATACACATACAGCCCGTCTTGGTTTAAAGCCCACTCACCAACGTCAAGGTGCAAGCCTATCGAGTGGGAACACGAGACCAATCACGAACAGGACAAACTCAGACGGGACAACACAGCATACAAATAATCGAGGAATATACACAACATCTAAATATAAGACCAAATTTTCTTAAACTATTGGAGACTTGGAAATAACAACTAGGCCTACATGAAGACTTTCACAGTTTCAGACTGCTGTAACCATTAAAGTTTGGAGTAGGCTGCATAAGCTTACACTTAACAATGCACACACACAAAACGCTCAAAAAGGGCTTAATACATACAACAAACTGATCAGGCTAATCATTTTTTAATGAAAATGACCACAAGACAACCTCCTGTGCATAGTTGAAATGGTAGTGGGATACGGTGATAAACTGGAGTGATCTTTTGACAGCAATTATTAGCCTTTTCCAAGAATGGACAGAAATGGGATATTTTTAGAATAACAGGAATTTATTCACATACAATGTAAAGGAGTTGATGTGTAGCATGAAGATGAAACGATACACTGAGTTTGGGTGTTTTCAGTCAACGTTGGCGTTCACCGCTTCCAGCTATCGAATGGCCGACTGGTGTGATGGATAGCCTAACGTTAGAGAGATAAATGTAGGCTATGGTTATGTTAATAAAGCTAACAATGATGTTGTAACATGCATGCAGCACTGCCGATCTGATCTGAACGATTGATTCATTATTACCATGGATCGGTATTGGGATTGATCAAGGGCGAGTGTGAAATAGCAGCCACGAACTCAGCGGGTTTTCCGAGATGCGGTAGCCGCGGCCAGAGCTCCTGCTGGCGGGGAGTGAAGCTCTTCAACTCGCCTGTCACTGGCTCCCTGGAGGAATTTAGCCTGGCTGCAATAACGTTATCGCGAACGGAATGAATACCATCTACTAGCAAACAAAACATGTTCAATTATATTTAACTTGTTAAAACTAAGATGCCAGGATCAAAAAATAATTTCTCCAATTGATATATTTGACAAAAACAGGTTAATATGCAAGCCGGTTTTCATTGCTAAATCAAAGCGGGGAGAGCCGGGAACGCGCGTCTACATTTCAGAGAAATGTGAACTTTTTCGTGGACGCGCGTCGGCCAGAGAAGCTCAACTGCGCAAGTCAAAAGTAACCGGAAGGCCAGAAAAGCACAACTGCGCAAGTCAAAAGTCACCGGAAATAGTCAAATGACTACAAATTTTGCCAAGATGGCGCGGTTCAATAGGGCTTCATTGTTGATAGCGGCCAGTGAATGGAGTGGCTGTATCCAGTTTATATAATACATCCATGGTTATCACACACAGTCCGTTTCCCTCGCCCACTTTTTTTTTTTTTTTCGGGAATTCAAAAAGGCCTAATGGAAAAACATGATGAAACTGAGGGTAACCCCGGCCAAGAACACACGGGTGGAAAACTGTCTCTTCAATACCCTATGGATATTAGTATTGACATTCTTTGAGGTTGTGATGTTCCGTTGCCAGAATAGAACAGGGGCTGCCAAGTTCATGTGGACGGACTGTACGTTGACATACTTCTCCTGGTACCTCTCTGGTGGCTGTGGAGAGTGATCTAGGCTAATAAGAACTTATTGTGGGGAATTAGTAAAAAAAAAAAGTGTGTGAGTGTATGCTTGAAAGAGGGAGGGAGAGAGAGAGGCAGAGAGTGAGGCAGATAGGGAGGGTGAGAGAGAGGGAGAGAGAAAGAGAGGGAGGGAGAGAGAGGAGCAGAGAGTGAGGCAGATAGGGAGGGAGAGAGAGAGGGAGGGAGAGAGAGGCAGAGGAGAGAGAGACAGAGAGGGAGAGAGAGGCAGAGAGGGAGGGAGAGAGAGAGAGGGAGTGAGAGGCAGAGAGGGAGGGAGAGAAAAAAAGGGAGGGAGAGAGAGGAGCAGAGAGTGAGGCAGATAGGGAGGGAGAGAGAGGCAGAGGAGAGAGATGGAGAGAGAGAGAGGGAGAGAGAGAGATGGAGAGAGAGGGAGAGAGAGAGGAGAAAGAGAGATGGAGAGAGAGAGAGAGGTATTAATTATGTATTAAGTATGTACTAGCTGAGGTTGTGCGTGGAGATTTCTGCGCCCTTTCTCCGATATTTCTGTGTTCATTCTTTTCTACTTGCCCTTCTGTCTCCTGATGGTCAAAGGCACTGTTTTGATCTCTGTTCACTTCCAACCCAACTCAGATATTTAAAAAGTAATTTTCTCAATATACTCAGCTGATGCCATTTCGTCTCGCAGGGAAAATCAATAAGTAATTGTTCGATTATTTTTGCTGAATTATACTGTTCATCATTGTAATTATACTGCCACATATTCGCAAAATGTTCTCATATATCAGGCTACCTCTCTCTCTCTAGTTTAGCAATTACAGTACCAGTGATAGATTGCAAGGTGTCTCAGTGTTTGCCCACTTCCATACGATCAATGACATCAGTGGAGGAGACTTCCTTCCTCCTAAGTGCTTAGTAAACATTTCCTTGATAGGCAGTTGGATCGGACCGGTCACAAACAACCACAAGAGGTGCTTGGGAAAATAAGACCAAGGTTGCATCTCAATCGTGGCAAGTGGCTGTTCTTCCACGTCTCCTAACCTTCCTTGCATTTCCACTGATCTGAAGGTGATATGCAATATATGGTTATAGGCCTAACTGTACACATCAGTAACTCCATTACACCTATTCAGTTATTTTGCATCTGTTGACTGACTACAACGAACGACAGATACAAAGACAGGAAGCCAAGTTACACATTGGACGAACACCCCCATTGACATCTAGTGCTGGGGCTTAGTGATGGACAGTCCGACTCTTTTCAAAAATGTGGTTCCTTCGAGATACATGTAGGCCTAATTGTACCAAACCTTTCTAACTTTTTGAGTTAAGTGATACTTAACTAGGAGAGATGTGGAGAGAGAGAGAGAGAGAGGGAGGGAGAGAGAAAGAGAGGGAGGGAGAGGGAGAGAGAGGCAGAGAGGGAGGGAGAGAGAAAGAGAGGGAGGGAGAGAGGGAGAGAGAGGCAGAGAGGGAGGGAGAGAGACAGAGAGGGAGGGAGAGAGACAGAGAGGGAGGGAGAGAGAAAGAGAGGGAGGGAGAGGGAGGGAGAGAGAGGGAGAGAGAGGCAGAGAGGGAGGGAGAGAGAGAGAGAGGGAGGGAGAGAGGGAGGGAGCCCAGTACCTGCACGTTTGACAGCTGACCCCACAAAACTTCTCTCCGGTGCAAAGAATGCATGCATAAGTCAACATCTGGATTTACATTAAAGGAGTAGTAAAGGGGAAATCATGTTTAGCCCTGTTTTAAGGTTACTTATGATCATATACAATGGTTCAGATCAAAAAGTTGACAAAACTAGCACTTTGAGAAAGTCTGATAATTGCTCTACTCAACTCAACTCATAAAGTAAGAATCTAGTTCATCTGGAAAGGCTTTTAAAAAAAATATTTAGCATATAACTATTTAGTCGCAGCACATACGTGTGTAAACCTCTGCTTTAAAAATAACAATAGCTACCGTAAGTAGTTCCGCTTCCTGAATCCCGTCTGCGGATTGATCTACACATCTACAACGGTCGCGTCAATACAAGTCAATGGATTTCATAAAATGATCAATAAAACCCTACAGGATTCATACTTTGTGGCGAATTTGATGTCAGAACACCAACGGACACCAATTACCCCCTCAGTGAGCTTCTTGTCTTTGAAATCAAGAGTTTAACATGTTTTTGAATGATTTTTCACGGTGCCCATCCACATCCATTGTATGACCAAAACGGTGCAATTATCAACTTTCTTAAAAGTGCTAGTTTTGTCAACGTTTTGATCTGAACCAATGTATATGATCATAAGTAACCTTAAAACAGGGCTAAACATGATTTCCCCTTTACTACTCCTTTAAGTCAACATAGGAAAACTGTACTTACTGTAGGCTATTTCAAATAGACAGGGCCAAAATCAATTCACTCTAAACGATCTGCAGGTTGGGTGTGTCACTATTATCTTCATGCTATTTTCATGCGATGCCCGTTTCTGATTGAGATTTATTCACAGAAATGGCAAATATCCTGGTTCAGATATTTGGTATTATGTCGTCCCTACGTGGGAATGCCTGATAAATAAGGACCCGGTTTCCAGGCTCTTTAACGATACATCATTCCTCACGGACTAACTCGCGTTTGCCAAGCAGCACGTAACGTTCACAATGATGTGGTTCGTTTAGGAGATTTGAGGGGATCTGTCCTCCCCATGGTGCTAAACGTGACCTGACAATCTTATGAACTATCAGGCTGCACTCCCAGATAGCAAGCGGATCTGGGCCATATACAGGCCAGATCTGGCCCTTGTGGCTTAGTTCCGGCCCATATATGGCCCAGAATCATTAGACATCCGCTTGCTATCTGGGTAGCCTCTACTGTTAGGCCAAATAGACATACCTGTGTATGCTAATAGAGTATACACATGAAGAGAAATTAGGCAACTTGAGGAACGTGATAGATGGGTTGAGTTTCGCCTTATGGATGCAAAATGTAAATGCTTATTAGCAGTTCACGTGTTGCACTTAGTAAGTAAACATAAGTATCTACTGTACCATATTCTTCATCCATTCACAGTGCTTTGTCTATGGGGGGGAGCTATTAGCCTGAAGTGTTTCTGGAAAGCAGTGAGCTAATGTAGCTTGTGAAAACATTAACAATAACAAGGCCCTCAGGTTGGTTATAAGGTTTTATTTGTTTTTTAATCCAATCTTATGAATACTCACCTGTTCCTCTCTGCCTCCCCACGGGGTCACTGTGCGTGTGTTTTTAAACCTGTAGGTCTATTATGTTTTTCCTTTTAAACTTGGGCCTTATACCATTTTATCTTTCATCTTTTAACTCATTTCTTAATTGCTTGTTTTGTTGCTTAAATTGGTTCGTTTTAATATTACACTATTGTTTGTGTGTATATTGCCTTAGACTTTTGTGTTAAGCACCTTGGGGCTTCATAGTATTTTAAAGTGGGCTATATAAATAAAATCCATTAAGCCAGCTGTGTCCATGTAAGCTTTATTTACCGCCTCACAGAACAGAAAACAACATCAAAGTCAATGTTGTTGCTCCACTTTGTCACCGAATTAAGTTTAATACAGCCAAGTAAACTAACTTGAAATTGTTTATGCCTCATTGGTCCTCACTTTGCACAACCAGTAAAATGTGCCAATTGGCTCAGGGCAAGGGTCTGTAACCTGCAGCTTCAGAGACACATGCAGCTCTTTAGCCCCTCTCTCCCCGAGACCCCCCCTCCCCTCACTGCGCCCCCCCCCCCCTCACTGCACCCCCCCCCCACACTGCTCCCCCTCCCCTTACTGCGCCCCCCCTTACTGCGCCTGCCCGTGTGCGTACCGTACCACCAGGTCTCTTCATTATAGGGCTCAAATGTTTTGCGGCCCCAGTCAGATTGTTAATGTATTTTTGGATTCTTTTGATAGTAAAGTTTGTCAAACCCTGGCTTAGGATAACGTGCCACTTACGTGGATGTTCACACGCTTTGGTATACTGTACCATGTCCCGTAACTTATATTTATCTTTATACTGTATAGAAATGGTACTTCTTTTGTAATTTGTAAATTTGTAATACGTAAATTGAGGATTGGAGTTTGTCTATAATGAGCATAATCTTGGAGCCGGCAGAAACATTTCACTGTTGGAAATGGTTTTACTAGTGCACAGTGCCTGTGGGCCAGTTGTGATATGTTATGATAACTATCTACAGTACCTACCTACCTATCTACTGTACCTACCTACCTACCTACCTACCTATCTACTGTACCTACCTACCTACCTACCTACCTACCTACCTACCTACCTGCTATTCCACAGTGAATCGTTCTATACGTTTTTGAGCATCTCCGTTTCAGCAGTTGAATAACCAACTATTGATCTGGCAGTAGATTTTTTTTATTTTTTTATTTCACCTTTATTTATCTTTGAGACCCAGGTCTCATTTTCAATGGTGCCCTGTTACACGGCTTTAGAAACAGCAACATATACAAACAAACAACATACACAGAAGGCAACATTATTTAAAACACACACACAAATAAGGTTTAGCTTTAAGATTCATGCCCGTTCAAAAAACACTTGCCATGACACAGATGCATCCCATAATACCCCCCCAGAAGCCGAGATACGTGTATTGAAACGGCTGCCATAGACAATTAATGGAGAAATATATTGTCCCAACTGAATGCCGGAGGATGGACAGTTATTCTCTGTGCTTCTAACGATGGCAATCGCCTCCAAATTGCTCAAAAGCAATAAGCGGAGAGAATCCAATGATGTCCACCTGTAGACATTTGGTTGATTTTACTCACAGTGAACACTCAATTTCATACAACAGCTGTACATGATTACACGTGCGCATGCATCACCTCCCCTACCATCCTAGGGGAAACACTAATGTATATCAAACATTCTGTTCATTAGGTAACATTATTTTGACCTTCATTTACTCCTACAGTAAGCTAGGATGCTAATGGCAGGCTATCTGTAGCTAGCTAGCTGGTAGCATTGTAAGCCAGCTGGTAATCCACCCCTTGGCATCATGGATCTTGGGTTGACCGTAGCACTGCACTTTAGTGTATCCTGCAACGCGCTTGGAACTACTTTTTTACTGGACAGCGCCCGCCGAGAAGCGCTGATCCAAACAACTTAACAGGCAACATTGCATGTTCAGGCATACCGCAGACTAAAACAAAGTCAGCTTCATACATTGGCCGGTTGTCGAGATAATCATGGACATCCGTACAGTATGGTCACCCCCACATATGGTTGTCATCCAGTTCAGTCATTGTAGAGAGAAGAATGCTGAACTCTAGTTTCCAATTTACTGGGGCACTTGAAATAAAAATACAAGTACTGGACACATGTGAACATGTTGTCCCCCACCCATTATGCATGTTCCCTTGTCGTATCAAGCCTTGCCTCTCACCAGGCGTTTTCATACAGAGGTCCCACTATATTGCCATATAGCCAAGATAGCAAGCGGATGTGTAATGATTCTGGGCCATATATGGGCCGGAACTAAGCCACAAGGGCCAGATCTGGCCTGTATAAGGCCCAGATCCGCTTGCTATCTGGGAGAAGACCCCTCAATTTTCTGGCTTTATTTGTTTATAATGAACCAATGAAAGACGGCATAATGTGTGATTTTATAGAGCATGCCGACAATCTGAAATCGAGAGGCGTGACCCTTAGACGCAACATTCACTAGTTGTAAAAAATTACATGTCTTACTTTTGAGCTTTGAAGGTTAATAAACATGTTTATTTTGTGTATTTTAACCCTGAACTATAACTAATATAAGTTATATTAATACATCCAGGCTAATATCACATCATGTGTATCAGTGATTGACCAAAGTAAGCTCTCTACAAACCATGGTAGAATGAATAAGAGTGCAATAAGAATAGTGGTTGCGAGCATAGTAATCATAGATAAACCATGGTAGTGGCATGGTTACCATGAAGCTTAACGTCTCCATGGGTGGGGGACAACATGTTTACTGTAAACTTGCATGTACTAATTTTATACCCAGCATGTAACAATTTTGACACAATAACAACAGAAGAATAGCCTGTGAATAATAGATTGCAGAGAGCTCTCTATATGGATACAATCATGAACTGATCTCTATATGGATACAATCATGAACTGATCTCTATATAGATACAATCATGAACTGATCTCTATATAGATACAATCATGAACTGATCTCTATATGGATACAATCATGAACTGATCTCTATATGAATACAATCATGAACTGATCTCTATATGGATACAATCATGAACTGATCTCTATATGAATACAATCATGAACTGATCTCTATATGAATACAATCATAACAGATCTCTATATAGATACAATCATGAACTGATCTCTATATAGATACAATCATGAACTGATCTCTATATGGATACAATCATGAACTGATCTCTATATGGATACAATCATGAACTGATCTCTATATGGATACAATCATGAACTGATCTCTATATGGATACAATCATGAACTGATCTCTATATGAATACAATCATGAACTGATCTCTATATGGATACAATCATGAACTGATCTCTATATGGATACAATCATGAACTGATCTCTATATGGATACAATCATGAACTGATCTCTATATGAATACAATCATGAACTGATCTCTATATGGATACAATCATGAACTGATCTCTATATGGATACAATCATGAACTGATCTCTATATGAATACAATCATGAACTGATCTCTATATAGATACAATCATGAACAGATCTCTATATGAATACAATCATGAACTGATCTCTATATGAATACAATCATAACAGATCTCTATATAGATACAATCATGAACTGATCTCTATATAGATACAATCATGAACTGATCTCTATATGGTTACAATCATGAACTGATCTCTATATGGATACAATCATGAACTGATCTCTATATGGATACAATCATGAACTGATCTCTATATGAATACAATCATGAACTGATCTCTATATGAATACAATCATGAACTGATCTCTATATGAATACAATCATGAACTGATCTCTATATAGATACAATCATGAACTGATCTCTATATGAATACAATCATGAACTGATCTCTATATGGATACAATCATGAACTGATCTCTATATATATACAATCATGAACTGATCTCTATATGGATACAATCATGAACAGATCTCTATATAGATACAATCATGAACTGATCTCTATATGGATACAATCATGAACTGATCTCTATATGAATACAATCATGAACTGATCTCTATATGGATACAATCATGAACTGATCTCTATATGGATACAATCATGAACTGATCTCTATATAGATATGATAATGAACAGATCTCTATATGGATACAATCATGAACTGATCTCTATATAGATACAATCATGAACTGATCTCTATATGGATACAATCATGAACTGACCTCTATATGAATACAATCATGAACTGATCTCTATATGGATACAATCATGAACTGATCTCTATATGGATACAATCATGAACTGATCTCTATATGGATACAATAATGAACTGATCTCTATATAGATACAATAATGAACAGATCTCTATATAGATACAATCATGAACTGATCTCTATATGGATACAATCATGAACAGATCTCTATATAGATACAATCATGAACTGATCTCTATATGGATACAATCATGAACTGATCTCTATATGGATACAATCATGAACTGATCTCTATATAGATACAATCATGAACAGATCTCTATATGAATACAATCATGAACTGATCTCTATATAGATACAATCATGAACTGATCTCTATATGGATACAATCATGAACTGATCTCTATATAGATACAATCATGAACTGATCTCTATATGGATACAATCATGAACTGATCTCTATATAGATACAATCATGAACTGATCTCTATATGGTTACAATCATGAACTGATCTCTATATGAATACAATCATGAACAGATCTCTCTATATATACAATCATGAACTGATCTCTATATGGATACAATCATGAACTGATCTCTATATGAATACAATCATGAACTGATCTCTATATGAATACAATCATGAACTGATCTCTATATGGATACAATCATGAACTGATCTCTATATGGTTACAATCATGAACTGATCTCTATATGAATACAATCATGAACTGATCTCTATATGGATACAATCATGAACTGATCTCTATATGGATACAATCATGAACTGATCTCTATATGAATACAATCATGAACTGATCTCTATATGAATACAATCATGAACTGATCTCTATATGAATACAATCATGAACTGATCTCTATATGGATACAATCATGAACTGATCTCTATATAGATACAATCATGAACTGATCTCTATACGAATACAATCATGAACTGATCTCTATATGGATACAATCATGAACTGATCTCTATATAGATACAATAATGAACAGATCTCTATATAGATACAATCATGAACTGATCTCTATATGGATACAATCATGAACAGATCTCTATATAGATACAATCATGAACTGATCTCTATATGGATACAATCATGAACTGATCTCTATATGAATACAATCATGAACTGATCTCTATATGGATACAATAATGAACTGATCTCTATATGAATACAATCATGAACTGATCTCTATATAGATACAATCATGAACTGATCTCTATATGGATACAATCATGAACTGATCTCTATATGAATACAATCATGAACTGATCTCTATATGGATACAATCATGAACTGATCTCTATATGGATACAATCTTGAACTGATCTCTATATGAATACAATCATGAACTGATCTCTATATAGATACAATCATGAACTGATCTCTATATGGATACAATCATGAACTGATCTCTATATGAATACAATCATGAACTGATCTCTATATGGATACAATCATGAACTGATCTCTATATGGATACAATCATGAACAGATCTCTTTATAGATACAATCATGAACTGATCTCTATATGAATACAATCATGAACTGATCTCTATATGAATACAATCATGAACTGATCTCTATATGGATACAATCATGAACTGATCTCTATATAGATACAATCATGAACAGATCTCTATATGGATAAAATCATGAACTGATCTCTACAATCATGAACTGATCTCTATATGGATACAATCATGAACTGATCTCTATATGGATACAATCATGAACTGATCTCTATATGGATACAATCATGAACTGATCTCTATATGGATACAATCATGAACTGATCTCTATATGGATACAATCATGAACTGATCTCTATATGGATACAATCATGAACTGATCTCTATATAGATACAATCATGAACAGATCTCTATATGGATACAATAATGAACTGATCTCTATATGGCCAGCCAATCATGAACAGCTCTCTATATGGCCAGCCAATCATGAACAGCTCTCTATATGGCCAGCCAATCATGAACAGCTCTCTATATGGCCAGCCAATCATGAACAGCTCTCTATATGGCCAGCCAATCATGACAGCCCAGTCATGTCATGCGCTTAAATAAGCTACTAAAGTAGTGGCCCCTGGACACAGACATGAGCAGAAATATGTTTGCAGTACATCAGCACATTTAAATCACGTGTTCAACTATGACCATCTAGATCAGCGGTGTCAAACTCTGGCCCGCGGGCCAAATTTGGCCCGCAGTGTAATTATATTTGGCCCGCGAGGCACTACCAAATGACTACTAGAGCTGGCCCGCCAGTATTATACAGTGCATTCACCGCTAATACTACAAATCCCATAATGCTCTGCTGTTGTTTTGGCGCGTCAATCAAGACAGGACCCAGAAACGCCCTCTCTTCTGTGACAGTAGTCATAGCAATCTCATACTACAACTGTAACCGTGTTACCCCTTCTTAAAAATGGCGAAAAGAAAGGCAGAAAACAGAAGCTTTACGTTATGTAACGTCTCACTGTGATAGAGACACCTGTGTTGACCTAGCCAGCCGCTGTGTTTGCTCTGTTCCTGTTCATGCAATCCTGTCTGCCTTCTTGCCGGCCTGTCTGCCTGCCTGTCTGCCTGGCTGTCTGTCTGCATGCCGGCTGTCTGTGTCTGCCTAGCTGTAGGACAGTCAGGGTTTTACAAGCTTCTCTACTGAGCAGATGGAGCACCAACACTTGTGTCTGAGGGCGTATTCACATATGTTAGTGCACACCATTGATGCGCACCAAAAGCGAAAGTGATAAGTGCATATTCGATGTTAAAGCAAAACTTGTTTGGGTCCATATTAAAATTTTCATTTGTTCAATGTTGGCCCGCGACTTTGTTCAAGTTTTACATTTTGGCCCACTGTGTATTTGAGTTTGACACCCCTGATCTAGATGGATTTGTGGGCAGCCCACCGTGACTCTTTATAATGATCATATCTCGCCCCGCTGCTGAAAAATGCTCCGAATGTTGTGGAAAGAAATCGACGTGAGGAGTGTTTTGAGATTAAGAGAGGGGGGAAAAAAATCACTCCGGCACTCTATAGATGCGAGGGGTTAAACCAAGCCATTATGGAGAGACCCAGGGTGATAATCCACCAAATGGGATTTAAGGGTTTGAAAGCTGCTGCTACATGTACTCATGCATCACACTTGAACACGGGACAGATAAAACCAAGTACCTGCCTCTGACTCCTGCAATAAAAACGAGACAGCTTGATGTAGAGTAGCTTTATCACCCACAACACACCACAACACCAAAGGAGAGATAGTGTCGTGTAAAATAATTTACTATGTCTTGGGTCAAATTCCAAGAAATAAATCTAAGTCCAGAAATAAATCTAAGTCCAGATTGGTGTTCAAAGTTCCAAAATAACTTCAGAGTCCGAGAAGAAAAAACAACTCGAGGCACAGAGAGTCCAAATGCGATTTGACTTTAATGCTCTTCAGAAACAAACAGCATCTAAGTCGGAGCTTCCCCGGGAAAGAACAACTTTTCCCTTTGTCTACTTGACCTTTATAGTCTTATCTACAAACACTCCCCTCCACCCTTGACCACATCCCATTTTCCATACATCACTACCTTTGCCACCAATCAAATGATGTCTAGTTTTGCTGGCTCAGCAAATAACTCCTTCATGCCCCCCCTCCCCCCCTCCCCCCTTCCTGGGTGTAAGGACTGTCTGCCGGAATCTCAACTGCCCCCCCACAGGAGGAGGAGAAAATACTTATAATTCTCTGCATAAAAAATGGGGCCCTTCCGGAATCTCAACTGCCCCCCCCCCCCCCCCCTCTCCCTGCTTCCTGGGTGAAGGACTCTGTCTGCTTTATTGAGAGGAAATAGGGCCCTCAACAGGAAGAGGAGAAATGACTTTTTACTTGCATTAATCAGCACTATTCTCTGGCTGCTTTGGGAGGAGATGAGGGGAAGAGAAGGGATTCAACAGGAAGAGAAAAAGGAGACCTTACTGCTGTACTCTGTGCTTTGCAGAGTCAGCATTATATCTCTGACTGCTTTGGGCCTGGCTACTTGGCAGGAGGTGAGGAAGGAGAAAAAAGCATCTTGAATGCTCAGGCTGGGTGCGCATTTATTCTTCCTGCCTACAGCTGCTTTCTTAACCTGCTGAGTTAGTGGGGACATTCCATTTTCTACAGATTACTATCCCTCATGAGCAGATTAGCCTTTAAAGTTCTGGTTACGTAGAACAAGATTACAATATCATGACATGATTAAAATGCAGGGGAGCTAAATCAAATTAAATCACAACAATAGAGTATGACAGAGAATTGGTCAGATATTCTGTATACATAACTAGACGGAGAAAGCTATGACAGAGAATTGGCCAGATACTGTAGTGTGCATCACTCTCTCTGAAGCTTTTCCTCACAAACATCGGGTGATTAGGTAGAATTTAGACACAACAGTGCAGCAAAAAAAATAAAAAAAATAGTATATTTGCCCAATATTATTAATCAAATTATTAGGTTAGGTCGTTTAAGGATGAAAACTGAATGGTTAGGCTCAGGGATAGGGTAGGGATAGGGTAAGGGGTCAGGGTAAAAAACAACAACAACAACGAAGTGAAAAATCACGGAAGCAAGTTCAATCAATCAAATCAATCAAAGCTTTATTTGTATAGCGCATTTCATACACAGAGGCAACACACGCTTGTTCAGTCTCTAGAAGTAAAGCTGCTGCTTTGTTTCTCTCCTGATACTGTAGCAAGTGGATCTGGGCCATATACAGGCCAGATCTGGCCCTTGTGGCTTAGTTACGGCCCATATATGGCCCAGAATCATTACACATCCGCTTGCTATCTGGGCAGCCTTCATCGTCAAGCTGTGGCTTCCCAGATAGCAAGCGGATGTGTAATGATTCTGGGCCATATATGGGCCGGAACTAAGCCACAAGGGCCATATCTGGCCTGTATATGGCCCAGATCCGCTTGCTATCTGGGGTGACTTTGCTAGTTGTAAGAGGGAATTGTGGAAAATGCAACTGTTTGCCATTGTTGTTGAGGAGTCCAGGGTAAACTGTTACGGCTTTCTTTGTCCTTTCTGGTTAAGTTGGTTGCAGGAGCGGAAGTCTCAAAACGAATAGGACAGCAAGTATGGAAAGACTTGCACACCACAAAAACTTTAAGGAAGACGCCGCAGACAGAGACTAGAAAAAAAAAAGATAAAAAAAATAAAATAAAAAAAATAAATATATATATATATTTTTTTTTTTTTTTTCTCCTCCTCTAAGTGGTCTTTCCATACTTATCCCATTGTTGTTGAGGACATTAAAATCTTATGACAGCTTTCTGAAGCAAAACCATAACGGAGAGAAGAAATGCTTCATGTTGGCCAAATAAATGCTTGAAATACTCTAGCAGCTCCCTCACTAACATTTCCATTTATTCAACAGGGAAACACCAGCTACCATGATACCACGCATAGAGAAACATCTTGTGAATGTCAGCATTTCACCACAGTCTCTATCCTCCCTGCTGTATCCAACCTGATGGGTCACTTCTCTGGAACCTGGAGAAGGACGGCAGCAGTGTGTGATGACCACCGCAGGAGGAGAAAGGCTCAGGGCGGGCCCTGTCAGGAGCTCCGTCACCGTGCTGTCATTGCGTGACTTAATCCCGTTACTGCGATCCGATCAGGGCCATATACAGGCCAGATCTGGCACTTGTGGCTTAGTTCCGGCCCATATATGGCCCAGATCCGCTTGCTATCTGGGTGCCATCCGTCTGCTTCTTCGCTCTCATCTCCCTAACTTCCGCAGCCTCTTCAGTGTAACCCATTCTCCCCAGTCCTCTGGGGGATGGAGAGAAAGGGGTGTAGAGAGAGAGAGAGAGAGCAAGAGAGAGAGAGAGAGAGAGAGAGAGCAAGAGAGAGAGAGAGAGAGAGAGAGAGAGAGAGAGAGAGAGTGAGTGTGTGTTTGAGTCTTATTTGGTAGATTTTCTCTGTTGTCGAGCGTGAAGCAGAGCGTGAACAAGGCTAATACATTATGATTGTATTAAATACAGTACATGTAGACCATGTGAAACAGTAGAGTTCTGAACCATGTCTGCAATGGGAGAATGGAGGTGCAGCTTGTCATCGAAATTGTTATCCTCAGCCTTGCCCTTTGTTTTACAGTTTCACTCTACCTCCCTCACCTTTTCACATGCTAAACCCCTGGCTGTGCTCACCTCATTAATAACAGGATGACATCTCCAGGAGGCCGACACCCCACAGACTTTCTGCCTGCACTAGAGTGACTTCCATCCCAGATAGCAAGTGGATGTGTAATGATTCTGGGCCATATATGGGCCGGAACTAAGCCACAAGGGCCAGATCTGGCCTGTATATGGCCCAGATCCGCTTGCTATCTGGGATTGTTCCATTGTCTGTGCAGAAATCTATTTAAGATTTACCACCTTTTCCCATATCACGTGTCTGACCTCTCACCATTGTTGATGACGTGTGACACTAAGATGACGTGCAATGATGGATTAGCCAATCAGATCTTAGAAATGTCATATCCGGCCATAGCATTGTTTATAACAGCACGCAAGCACAAACAAACTTAGACCTGCTTGGGTGAAACACTTTCCTGTGTTTTGTCCTGAAGTCCAATTGCAATTGTATGTTTGTTTTCCTAATAAATCAGACTGAACCTTTTTGAGCGAACCTTGGCAAATCCTTTTAACCTTTGATAGCTATATCAAATGTATTTCCACTACAAGCTCATCAAGGACGGGTTCAGGTACTATGTTTGGGTACTGTTACCGCACAACGCTATTGTGTCTTCAAAGAGTGTCTCTTAAGAGAGAGTCTAGCTTATTCGGGATGATGGGGTGGGTACAGTACCTGTGTGAGTGTAAAACAAAGACACAAACACTGCGAACGAAGCTTTGAACGCCACTTCAACTTTCAGTTTGGACAGATATTATTTGTCAGAAAGACATCCGGCAGAGATAAAAGGATAACCAACCTTTTTCAGCAGTGACAGCATTTGGTTTCTCTGATAGAAGTCACAGGGTGTATACAATACATTGATTGAGACCCTATAGACAACTTGCAAAATGTGGAGCAATGAGAAATGTTGTGCTTTCAATTTCATTTTCAGTTTTATTTATTTGAAAGGGGACAATGTACGGTGGCCTACAAGGGCAAACGCGCTGCAAATACCGAAAACATTTCCATTAGGAGAAACGCGCTGCAAACACAGAAACGACACAAACTCAAAACACATACAAAATCCAAAACAAATACAACAACGGAAACGTGCTGCAAAACGCCAAAACAAATACATTAACAGCAAACGCGCTGCAAATACAGAAACGATACAAAGTCAAAAACACATACAACAACAACAACACATGCAACAATAAAACCGCTGCAAATTCAGTTCCCAACACAACGGAAGTATAAAATATAAACTTACATGTTTATGAACGAAAGAATGAAAGAAGAATGGCACAATATTAAAGCCTTAATGTAAAAAAAAGAACATAATCATAATAATGTTACCTTTTTTATGCCGCCTTTTCGTCTAGCCTTGTTTGAACCATGAGGTTTGAACGTCTAGCCCGTCTCCGGTCCGTTCCACTCCCCCCCCCCCAGAACACTTCCGTTGTGTTGTGAACTGAATTTGGAGTTTTTTTTTGTTGCATGTGTTGTCGGGGGCTGTATGTGTTTTTGACTTTGTATCGTTTCTGTATTTGCAGCGCGTTTGCTGTTGTTGTATTTGTTTTGACTTTCTGCAGCACGTCCCTACTAACACACGCAGGTTGCGCAAACGTTCGACATACGGCCGCTATAGGTGACGATTCGTCTGCGCCGCGTGCGGAAATTACGCGGCCATTTACGGAAACGCGAGATCTGCCGTTTAGTAGACGCTACGTAAGAACGACACGTCATTCCGAAGTTGCGGCCGCGTGCAAAGAACGCACGTGAACACGTGGGCAGGAACCTCCGTTATAAACTCACCTGGCTGACACTAGATTAACAGGTATTTATATGACTTGGTCTGCACGTCTTTTTCGCACGGTGCAAATACGGTGCGGCCGCGTGCAAAAAACGTGGGCAGGAACTTCCGTAATAAACTCACTTGGCTGACACTAGATTTACAGGTATTTATATGACTTGGTCTGCACGTCTTTTTCGCACGGTGCAAATATGGTCACTTACTTACTAAACCCTGACCACTGGCTATATTTAGCATTTGCAGTACCACTGGCTATATTTAGCATTTACCAGTACAAAAACGAATTAATGATATATGGGGATATAGCAGCAAGCATTATGATACAAACCAATATAAGACTGAACAGTTTAGAACATTTTATTACACAAAGTACATTACAAATTAAAAGTATACATATTTACAAGGATGAGGTTTACGGTCTGTCACATTACGCATAGCCAGAAAAGCAAAAAAAAGCATGTACAAGCTCTGGCTAGCAACCCATTATCTGACAATTGCAAAAGTTCTAAAAACAAAAATGAAACAGTGCGCATTCTGTGGCAGGCAGACCGGGAACAGACCGTTGTATCCCACAAAAAAAAGGTTAAAATTTACAAAAACTATTTACAAAAAAGGCATCCATCCTGGCAGGCTGGAAAGGCAGGTTTAGGGAGACGGGCTGGGGGTCACCCACATCTGAATCGAGGGTCTGGGCAGAAGAGGTCATCCTCATCTGAATACTCCACTGTGGTCAGGGCTGGAGCTGCGGTCAGGGGCTGGGCTGGGGAGGTCAGCTGGGCTGGAGCAGATGCCTAAGGACATAATGAAATGGCTTTAAAAGCAAGTCGCATACGTTCATTGGAAGCGTGCCATGTCACTGGATACGAGAAAATTAACTGCCTGACATCACATACCTTTTTGCATCGAGCAGGGGCATGTTTCAGCATCTCCTGCAGCTGGGCAGACACCTCCGTCACAGTGGTGCTTGGCTTACAGGCCATAACTGCACCTTTTAACCAAAAAGGGAATGGTTTCAATGCACATGGCATGAAGCAAAGACAATGTATTATTTTGCGAAAATATGAACAATCCCTTACGTAATATGACATTGTAGAGCAGGGGTGTCAAACTCAAATACACAGTGGGCCAAAATTTAAAACTTGAACAAAGTCACGGGCCAACATTGAACAAATGAAAATTTTAATATGGACCCAAACAAGTTTTGCTTTAACATTGAATATGCACCTATCACTTTCGCTTTTGGTGCGCATCAATGGTGTGCACTAACATATGTGAATACGCCCTCAGACACAAGTGTTGGTGCTCCATCTGCTCAGTAGAGAAGCTTGTAAAACCCTGACTGTCCTACAGCCAGGCAGACAGACAGACAGCCGGCATGCAGGCAGACAGACAGGCAGGCAGACAGGCCGGCAAGAAGGCAGACAGGATTGAATGAACAGGAACAGAGCAAACACAGCGGCCGGCTAGGTCAACACAGGTGTCTCTATCACAGTGAGACATTACATAACGTAAAGCTTCTGTTTTATGCCTTTCTTTTCGCCATTTTTAAGAAGGGGTAACACGGTTACAGTTGTAGTATGAGATTGCTATGACTACTGTCACAGAAGAGAGGGCGTTTCTGGGTCCTGTCTTGATTGACGCGCCAAAACAACAGCAGAGCATTATGGGATTTGTAGTATTAGCGGTGAATGCGCTGTATAATACTAGCGGGCCAGCTCTAGTAGTCATTTGGTATTGCCTCGCGGGCCAAATATAATTACACTGCGGGCCAAATTTGGCCCGCGGGCCAGAGTTTGACACCCCTGGTCTAGATGCTTCTAGCAGACCTCAGCGAGGGGAAGCTTCAAAGAGGAGAGCAGAACCAGGCCAGCAGCAGACACATGGGAGTCAGAGACCCTTCGGCAGCTGGGGTGTGCTGCGTGTCATTTACAGGCTGCTGTTTTAAAGCTTGATGGGAAGTACCATCTTCAAACAAGAGCATTAGTGCCATAGATATAGCCCTCTGCATCATTATCCAAACTAAACTTTGTCAACATGACTTGCCCTGGAAAGGGAGGAGCAAGTGTCCAGGACAATTGAACTACGCTTGAACCCAAGAGCCAGACATCTAATTCCGTAGTCACAGTTCAGTCAAATCAACAGCTGTCCACCAATGCTATAGCGCCATCTAATGGTTACATCCAAGAAATGGATATTTGAAATCGAGGGCAAACCATTTAAAAGTTTTAAAACGTTTTATTATGTACAATTGTGTCCAACCACATTCAATAAAAGTCATGCTACAAATCTTACAAAAACTGTACAAAAAAAGCCCACGGTGCTTAAATTTTTAAACTCATAGGGTAATCGCCTTGGCCAGGTCCTTGATCAGCGAAGACTTCAGTTGGGGAAGGGTGGCGATTTTCATCTGCTTCTGAGTAGAGTACTTGCTCTTCACCGCCTGGACAAGAGATTTACACAGGGACAACATTCAGGTTTAAAAAGTCTGGATTAGCAACGAACAAAACATGTAGCATTGCGTATCAGACCATCACAACAGACATTAAGGAGATAAAACTCCACATCTCACCATATGCTTAGTCTTGCCCTCGTTTACTTTGCAAACGTTCTTGGCGATGTGCTGCATCACGGTGACCAGGCTGTCCTCTGTGTAGTTCATGTAGTGCTGCAGTGTCACGTTCTGACAGGACAGAGCAAAGTCAGCCAACAGCAAATACTACCTATAAGTGCAGTCCAAAATGGCTTCCTACCCATAACAGTGCACATCTGGCATCTTACCCAGTCCCCGCAGTTGAAGACCTTCAGGGTGAGGGCGCAGGCAGCGCTGGCCACCTGCGAGGGAGGAAAGTGGACCATCTCGTAGTCCACCATGGTGAGCTCCACAAAGTACTTGGCCAGGGTGTGGGGCTCAGCGGTCACCTGGAGATGCAACGCAAAATCAGACACTTGGAAGCCCTGGAGGGTGAACTCAAGATGGTTGACAGGCGGTAACCAAACAGACCTCGCAGATCTTTGAGGCCCTCCTCAGGAACTGGAGGGGGAGCGGGCGGCCAAAGCTGAAGTTCAGCACCCTCAGGATCTTCATCTCCATGTCCCGGATCTGGGCGGTGGTGTAGGCCTGGTCCGTCACAAAAGAGAAGTCTGCGATCTCTGGAGGGTACATCTCCTCGTACTTCGAGGCGATGAACATGGCCGTCACACCAACCAGCTGAAGCTGCTTCTTGGGCACTGGGTTATCCTGTTAACGTTTCGGGATAATACATTTTAAGCACGAGGAAAGCAGGCTATAGAAAACGGCCCAATTTACTGCCAATATCAGTCACTGGCCCAGTTTTTTGCCCACTTGCCATATAAAAACAGACAATTAAACATTGTACCTGGAGGAAGCGGTCGATGATGCCCACAGTCATGTACATGGTCTCCTGCAGCAGACGGAACTTGATTTGGACCTGGACCAGCCAGTCGATGAGGATGGCGCGCATGTTGCCGCTCACTTCCTGTCCCTCCAGATAGTTCGCTCTGACGGCCTGTTCAACCTACAGGGAAACGATGGAAAGACAGCATGAAGCCAGCGATTTTTAACACAACTTGCCACAAATCTGACTAGGCACAAGTTTTTGTAAAGCACATTTCAGCAACAAGGCAATTCAAAGGGCTTTACATGAGACATTAAAAGCATCGACAAAGTGCAACACAAAGGTCCTAAAACAAAATGGCAACCTCAAGCTGCTGGAGATACTTGTAGATGTCCTTGACGTATTCACTACAGAGCATGGGGATGTCGTAGTCGTCGGCATCGACATCCTTGATGTCCAGCAGGACGTCGGAGAAGGCCTGGCACAGGTCATTGGGGGCACAGCCAGAAGTCTCCATCAGTGTGGGAGACAGGGGCTCGGGCAGAACCTGGTCAGCAAGAAAACATTCATATTAAATGAGGTGTTGTGCCCAAAATCAGACAATATAGAATCAAACCACTGCTCAGTTAAAGTCATTAATAACCAGTCCAAAAAAAACACACCTCTGGCTCAACAGGGGCAACATGTCTCTTGGGCTGTTGGACCTCCGGGGCCTTCTCCACCCGTGTGCTGGCCTTCCTCACAACCGCTTTTGGGGCTGCCGCCTTAGCATCCTGCAAATACCGTTTTTAGTACGAGTAGTAGCTTGACGACCGAGTTGAGAACAGTAAGTAGTAAGCAAATCTTAACGTTACCTTTTTCAGACCTTGTACGGGAACGGCAACGCTATTTCCGATTTCACCAAGCGCAGCTCGCGGCCTCGTCTTGTTCCCCAGCACAGCCTTGCCCGCGATAGCGGTTTGGTTCTCAGAAGAAGCGATGCGATTCTACAAAATAGAATCAAACCATGTTTAGTTTCCTCCACGGTGCAATGGAATGTATACGACCGAAGTTCTGCACATATCGACATGGATATCACGAGCAATAGCTGACCAGACACAAGCTCGAGGCTAGCGTTACTCAGTTGATGATTAAATTCCGAAAGCATGAGCAAAAATCTAAATGGAACACAACAATGTTACTTAGACTAAAAGATTATCGTAAAAGCAAAAATACTGTACACAAACTTACTCTGGTCATGCGGAGAGCCATCTCGAAAGCTGTGTTGCTTCTGTAGAGAATAAAAGCACACTGAATGCAGCACAACCAAAGGCTGTATTGTCTTGGTTTAAATCCTGGCTGGCTCGAATCTCATTCGCTGCGTTCCAAACTCTCTGCCATTTGATTGGATTGGCTGCAGCTGCTTAGAATGCGTTTCTAGGACGACCCGTAATCACGTGACTGGGTTCAGCTCTGTTGCGTCACCTCCTCTCTAGAAATGAACGCTACCATACCATACCATACCATACCATACCATACCATACCATACCACTTTATTTATAGCGCACATTTAAAAACAACAAAGAATATCAAAGAATATGGGGAAGAGTATGGAATGTCAATGGGATTAAATGGCATTTTATACTCTGACGCTATGGGCCAGTCCCAATGCCCCTGACAGCCCCCCTAAACCTTCAAGCCCTGAACCCTCACAGACTTATTGACGTCACCTGTGAAGTGGATTAGTGTGAGAGGCTAAGGCAGGGGTGTCAAACTCAAATACACAGTGGGCCAAAATGTAAAACTTGAACAAAGTCGCGGGCCAACATTGAACAAATGAAAATGTTAATATGGACCCAAACAAGTTTTGCTTTAACATTGAATATGGAACAAGCAACGCTTATTACCATACAATATATAACTTAATAGTGCAGACATGCAAAATCAAATACTGGCGGGCCAGCTCTAGTAGTCATTTGGTATTGCCTCGCGGGCCAAATATAATTACACTGCGGGCCAAATTTGGCCCACGGGCCAGAGTTTGACACCCCTGTTGTAGAGGGTCATATTCTTCAGAGGCTTCTTCCCCCTCTTCCCATGGACGCTGTAGACACACCACACTCTGTGTATGGCAATGGCTGACAGCACCCGCCGGACCACATCTGGCAGATCTTTGCCGCCAATGGAACTCAGATATCGTGTCTGCAAAACATAAAGACAATCATTTACTTTTACATTTCCTTAACACTTCTCTGCAAAAATAAGGAACAAAGTTCTGCCTTGAAGTTACTCACCATCTTCCTTTGATGATCCTTGTCCTTCAGCTGCTCCTCCAAGACCAGCAGCTCCTCCTCCGTTTTAGCAGGGTGCAGGTCATCCAGTACTGCTCCCCGATAGCTGTCTGCAGACTCGCCGGACAGTCTCTGCTCCAGTCTCTGCTCCAGCCTATTCATTGTCTGTGCCATCTCCCTCAGACTCTGCATGACGCTGGAGAACTGCTGACACATCATCCTCTGGAAGTCTGGATATTAAACACAGATGTGGCTATAAGTAATTGTACGGTCCCATAATGGATATTCAGCTCAAAGTATATCCCTACATGCAGCATGAAGTAGTTCACAAAATTCAGCATACCAGCATCTGCAGAGCTTGATGGCAACCCTGCTGGAGCTGTTGGTCTCACAGGCGATGGCATCAGAGAACTACCTGAAAACCAGAGGATAAAGGGATGAGCAGGAAACTATGGTGCTGGCGGCGTAGTGATTCTGGCATAAGGGGAAGAATCAACTCGACATGAGACATGTCAGACCCTGACCTGGTCTGGCCGGGGTGCTAATCGCTGATGCATGCTGCTCGTGCCTGGACGTCTGAAGGGCTGAAGGGCCTGGGCTCACAGCGCCTTGGCTCAAAGGACCCGGGCGATGAACATCTACTGCCGAGTAGTGAGATGTGAGATGAGCGAATTAGTGAACTGAGTACATGAGTCTTCAGACAGTCCTGAGTTAACTGTAAGTGTGCAAATATGCATAGACATTTCACCAACACAAACATGCATGGATACCTGCATTGATAACTGGCAGAGCAGGCCTTCCGGCTCTGGCACCTGGCATAGCTGGTCTGGTCTGAGTTCTGCCGACCGGCTGCCTGGGCACTGGAACATATAGTAGAGGTAAATTAGCTCAGATTAGTCAACTCAAGTAGTACTCTTTTGGGACTGTTGAATGCACTTTATTATATTACCTTCGTCACTGGAGTCATAGCGTGTGTTGCGCTGTCTCTTCCTTGTGTCTTGGGAGTTAATCCATTGATGACTGCTGCTCAAACACCTTCGCCAAGGCACTGGCTACTTCATAATGCTCTGTGTGTTCCTCAGCAGAGACAGAGGTTGTCATGGCTCCTCTTGATGTGCTTGTGGAGGTAGATCTGGGAGGTATAGGAGAATGGGCACTCAGAGCAGGAGAACACCCAAGTCTTGCACAGCAATGAGAGAGACCATTAAAAAGGATTATCTCACCTGTAGTACAAGTTCAAATATAGAGTGATTGTACGTCATTGTAAATGAGAGCTTACTCTCAATTGATTCACGAGGTTAAATAAAGATTGAATGAATATGTAGCTAGTGGGGGGTTACAACCACACAACTGTGGAGAGAGAATGAGACACTTGGTTCCCTCCTCTACTGATGTTCATGGCCATGGCCACACACCTGGAATACTCCAACCCTGATTTAAAGGCATAAAAGTGGGGAACACATTCTTGAGACGGTTCCTAAAACTGGAGGGAAAAAAAACGGGAAAATGATCTTACCTCTCCTCATCACTCACTTCTGCATGGGGCTGAGCTCTACCCTGTCAGCAGTGGCAATACATGGGATAGCGGCTCAGCACACAGGAGAACTGCACAGAGAGGAAGGAGGAGAGAGAAAACCAACAACAAAAAAGGCAAGAAGGGTTAATAACTGAGCGAATCTTGCAAGTTTGCACTACAGGGAAGCAATTGCTCAATTTCCCTGATATTGTGGCGTCACTGGCATCAGTGATGCGTCTTATGAATCTCACATGTCTACCGCTAACTCAATATCAATATTCCCATTTGTTTATCCCGTCTATGGAAACGTATGTGCATTTGTACTTACGTGTGCCTATATTGATGATCAGGTGTTTCTCCACCTAAGGGCTGGCCAGACAGAACCATCAGAGACCATTGGGCTGAGCTGAGGAGAGAGCGACATGTTAGAGTGTATGTGTGCATATGTATATGGTGCTCTTCTGTTAATACTCATGAGGGCATTCAACTGAACATGACTCACAGAGCCTGTTGTGCTGTCCCAGGACTGCCTGGGACGTGCACTGGATGTATGAGGGGCGTGGGCGAAAGTTTTAAAAAGGGCCCTTACTCAAAGACGCCACCTGGCGGTGGTGCATCACTAAAACGAAATAACACCCGTCTGAAATCCCACGAGATTTCCAACGGGATTTCCCTGCCAAATACCGCGAAGGTGAAATGCTGCAGCATGTGACATTTCTAACTTCCCACATCTGTAGGTTGTGAGGTGCGCACAGCACTTTTTTACCTTAATTAGCAAAATATGTAATGTAAATTAATAAACAAAGTAGGTTACTACTAGCCATGAATAGCTAGCAAACTACCTAGCTGCATATCCTATGTTGCTGTGAGCGATATTAGGCTACATTACAGTAATTTAACAGACGCTTTTATCCAAAGTGACTTTAATGTAGGTCAGTACTACAAAACTACTACTATTACAACTATTACTACACACACCCTAAAGAAAGCCAGCAATCGTATCATCACCGCACACACACACATGTACTACTACACACACACACACACACACACACACACACACACACACAAACACACACATTATAGAAAACTAAGCACTTAGATAGGCTGTTCATTTGTGATAACTGTACCTGCTATGCTTTCCTGTCACAGTAGTCACAGATAGTGGGGGGCCTGTAGGTTGCCACGGTGATGTTGTGAAGATACTGTACACATTATCCTACAGCAATCCAGTAGAGTGAATGGTGAAGTTAGAAGCCTACAATTAAAATGACCCTGGCTCTTACTGTTTAAGTCCATCAGCCTGTATGCCCACTCATTATAGAGCATTAGCTGACGGCAGTGCCGATTGCTCCTATAAGGTAAGCCTGGCCTACCCATACAAATCCAAATAAAATCCAGGTTGGATTTCCACACGTTGCTCGTGCCGTATAGAGCTCTCCACGTGAGCGCCTTCCTCACTTTGAGGTTCTGCTCCGTTGGGTTGACCCAAGAGCCCAGGTATTTGAAGTTCATTACTTTCCTGAACTGTGAAGCTTTGGGCTATAGCTACTGACTCAACAAAATATTGATTGAGAATCGATGCCACATCAGCCGGCCAATGTAGAGTTGTGGCATTGACCCTCAATTCAATTGGCTTAGTTGTAGCATTGTTTTAACCAGTTTCTTATTTATTTATCTGACTATATGCTTTTGGAGTTACCATGAGCATTTTCAATAATTGTGATGAAGTCCGCTTTTGCATTTCTCAGTTCCCATGTTGCCATGTTTCTTAGGGTCACAAATTTATGATTTAGACCCTTAACATACAACTGAGTGTTGCTTCAAATTAATATTAGGTAGTATGATGCAGAGCAAGTGCTTGTGTGTTCTGATTAACTTTATTATTTTCCATTTATCCTGAAAAACATTGTGCAAAACCCAAAACCAGCAGTTGTGTGTGCGTGGAGGCCAAACGTACTGTAGCTCAACATCTAATCCCTCCACAGCTGGTGGGCCTCCCTGTAATTAGTGACTTCAAGATGAGCTCGGGGCTCTTGGACAGATTTTGCACATATTCTGAAATACCAGAGGATATAATTATTTATCTAGGCTTCACTTGATCTCCACAGTCACCTCATCATGAAAATAAGCGCGGCCAAGTGAAGTGGTTGACCCCTGATCTAGTAGAGGATAAGATTCTGGTTGAACTCTCTTAAATGGGATCACGCACACAGACAAACACTCAAAAGTAAACAACCTTGGAGCCCTAGCACACTCCTGCCCCCGGCTTTGATGAATTTTGACAGGGCTGATTATCCCCAAAGTCAACTCTGCACCCTTTGGGCCTCACCCCCGACAAGAAAAAATAATTCAAAGGAATATGATTTGTGACCTCCACACTCTACAGCCTAATAATTAGGTGGGCTAGCTTGCAGAAGCTAGCCAAACTTGTGATATTCCCACTATTTCTTTCTTTCTTTATTATTATTAGTGTGAATGCTGCAAGCATTCACACTATTGTTATCCAGTTCTTTATTATTTTTACTTTTTCCGTACGTTTTTTGGCTCTCTGTAGCTCCTTCATACTTTGAGCTACAGAAACCATTCAACTATCAAAATGTTCAGCTTGTTAAGGTTTTTATGGGTTATCTTTCAGATTTTTAATAACTTTCATACTTTTTAAAATATTCAGCTTTTTTCCCAAAAAAAATTACAATGGAAGTCTATGGCAGACCTTGAAACCCCTTGTCAGCTTTGAAACCTATCTCCTCCTTCATTTTTTGTGCTAGAAACCTCCTTCAAAGTTTAAAATGTTCAGGACCTTTAGCTGAGTAAACGATCCATTCAGATTTTTGAAATTCCTTATAGTTTTTATGTAATTTAAGTTTGTTTTGGACCCTTTTTAACATTGAAGTGGATGTGTGGAATGTTCAGTTTCTAGAGTGTAGCAGCTCGTATTTTGAAAACATCTGCACGTTTTGTAAACTGCTGTTGCTCCTACAGTTTTAACAGCTCTTACACATATTCTACATTAAAACGTTCACACAACTATGCTGATTCGTACAATGTAAGTGTCTAAGCCGTGTGACTTATAGTTGTGGCTCTATGACGATTCGTTCGGCAACTGCGCTCTTCATTGAAACGTATGGGCCCACACTCTGACTTTTGAGCTGCTCATTTTGCATTTTTTTACCCTTTTTCTAACTCGTTGCCATGCCTACAGTTTTTAACCTACACGGACAATTATACATAGAAATGTTCAGCAAGTTCTCAGGATTCCTACGGTGTCAATAGCTAAGCTGTAGCCTTTATATTTTTTGAGAGAGAGCTGTCTGTCTGTCCGGCATGCCTTTACATTGAAGTGAATGTGTGTTAGTGGGCATTTGGGATTTGTGTCACACCTGCAGCAAGGGGCGTATAGCCGGGGGGAGTCTCCCTGCTTGCTGTCACAGAGAACTGCGAGTTTCGGCATCCAGTTCGAAGTTGAAAACCATGGATGCCGATGGTCTTACAAACGCTCTGAACAAAACATTCTGCTTTGCGATGGGGTAAACTGAATTTATGTTATCTATCCCATGTCGAGGGATTGTGTGGGGAACACAGCTAGCTAACGTTATATAGTGAGCTAGCTAGATCTATGCAGACAGCTGGCTAGCTGAGCCAGGGTCAAATGTCCTCTGAAGCTATCAAGTTAGCAAAGGCAGTATTTTATATACGAACTGAATAACCTCCATAACTTTATTAATGTTGATTTATTCTTAAGTATGTGATATACTGTTGTCGTGATCCAAACAGCAATAGTGAACTAGCTGGCTAGCGTGCCAGTATCCACAGGTCAGTACGTTAGCTAGCGCACGTAGTTTGCAGCGAAGTTGAGTATCAGAATATTGCCGTATTTCACTGAAACTCATGCCTTGTTTTGCTACTATTCCGTACATAAGCTGGCCGAAGACGCAAAGTTAGTCTACCTCTTGTGCAAAGTTCCTTGCGAACTTAGTTGCTGCTAGCTGGCTAAGTTAGCCAACGTTAGCTAGCTGGCTAGTTAGCTGGCTAGCTATAATAACGTACCATTCAAGCTAACGAAGTTGTCTAGTGTTGGAGGGACAATACTGGATGTATGATGTCACCATCTTGATCAGATGACTGCTAATGGAGGAGGATAAATAAATGTTCCAACTCCTACATTGTAGAGCATCTGTGTTTAACTTAATCTGCAACTGCTGTGCTTTGCAGACTAAGAGGAGATGGACATGCCCCTTAAGCTACAATAAGACCGGAATGGTCAAAGCCAAGGAGGAATCTGGAGAGGATGATGATGATGACGATGAGGTGGGTTAGTTGTTCAGAAAATGACCCAAAATCTTTAATACCAAATGTATAGCTGCACATTTTATGTCCCACTCCTCAGCTCGCCAGGTGAAGGGGAGAGCCTGCATGCGCGCACACACACACACACACACACACACATACACACACACACACACACACACACAGGAGTTTCAGAAGCCTCACAAGCAAGCTGTGGACACCATCACCATAATTGTTGTGTCTGTGGAAGGAGACGGACAGTTTTCGTTCTTCTCGAAGGGTGTTGTATATGTGAAGGAGCTGTGGACCCATCACACTGACACACCTCCCACTCTGCTGTTTTACTCTGATTATAGGTTGAATGCCTAGATTAACCTCTCTTTCTTTCTCTCTCTGCATTCTCATCTGTTTGTTTTGCAGCTTGTGTTTTGCAGCTTGTCTATAGGGTGTCAGTGAGATCTGTTCTACAGGGTTCGATGAAAAAGAGACTGCTGATTTCTGATCACTGTATCACAGAGTGAGTCACGCTGACACATACACATATACACATACACACACACACACACACACACACACAAACACTGTAAGAGCCGAGGTGGGCTAGGGTTGATATGCAATACAGTAGGACCCCACTCATCCGAACTTCAGAGATCCGAACCTCCCGGTCTACCGGACAGGCTTAAAAAACTTTTATTTGAGCCTGCTATCTGGTTACTGGTGGGATTTTCATTACAGTACTGTATCCTACTGTGAATAAAAACAGACTGTATGTAGACCTACATGTTGCCTGTAGGCTGTAGACTACTGTCACGTTTCATTTCTTTGCTCTAATGTCGAGCGCAAAACGCAAACGAGTCTGCTTCGTGAGCTGCATTCCTTGGTAGCCAGAAAGCGCGTCAGCAACCTGAAGCAGAGGAGTATCGAGTCATTTTTCGTTCCCAGTTAATGGACTTCAGGAACACAGACGTGTTGTGAGAATGTAGATTAGCCTACTAGGCCTACTGTATTTGTTAAATAATAGCCTACAGCCTATAGCCTACATCGGTTGTTTTAGAGACTTTCTTTTAGGCTACAATAGCCTAAGACAGGACAACTTGTCTGTCATTTCATTTATTTATTGATTGATTATCATTTGCTATAATTGTTTTAATGTTGGGTTGTTTATAGGCTATACCATTTTGTTCTGCGAATACAGTAGCCTATCGATGCAGCGTAGGCCTCATTTGAGAATAAAGTAGGCTACTGAATTTGATCAAAGCACGCACTCAAGTGGAAATTTGTTTATCTTATTATAGGGTACTGTAGGCCTATTATAGGCTAGGCTGTATCAGTTTAGTTGGCTATTTGATTGCAATTTTGATGCATTTTCACAAGTAATTAAGGGTATTTATCTGTCTATTATGAGTCTATATGAAACAAGTATACCACTTATTGAATTTGGTGCATTTTAACATACGTTTCAGTCATCCGGACATTTCAGAGATACGAACGACCTGTGGTCCCGTTGGGTTCGGATAAGTGGGGTCCTACTGTATGTGTACAAGCGTGTGGGTCTTCATTGTTGATCTTCTCTCTCCCTTTCTCTCTCTCCCACTCTCTCTGTCTGTCAAGAGAAACTTGAGCAGTGGAACTCTCCCAGGACTGAATGGTGGGAATTGAGTGGAAGAGACATCCATCAAAGTGTCCCTGAGATGTCCAAATCACATTCAGACGCATCCAGCTGCAAGGACACGACTGCAGACACATACAGGTGAGAATAGTGACATGTACAAATACACACATACAGGCGCACAACACGCTTTGTCATACACAGAACAAATCACACTTCTTCCTTTAACCCCCGCTCTCTCCCTCTCCCTTTTCACCTGCAGTGTATTGATCTGGAGTCTTACTGTACCTGCAGCTGAACTGTGAGAGAGGGACCTGGAGATGTCCTGAGTGCAAGTAGGCAAACTAAAGCATTTCAGAGCGTCTGTTGTCCTGGCTGGCAGAGGCCTCATTCAGTACATGATGGCCTGATCTGCATGTCTGACTCTTTCTCTATCACAGTAAGATAGCGTTATTAGAGGTTCTAGAAGTGGATCTATACATCCAGAAGTGATTGTCTTTGTGTTAGTGTGTGTTTTGTCTGTGTCTGTGCATTTGTTCATATTTGATGTATTTTTAAGAAAATCTCTTTCTCGCTTTCACACCTCCTTCCCTCCAGTCCAGACTATGAGGAGATCTCCATAGACCCAGTGTGTGGCTTGAGGCCGGTCCCGGTCAAACCAGACCAGAACATAGAGGAGGAAGCAGACCAGCCGGCGCCACACTGTCAGCTCCAGTGACATGGTCCTGCCGTCATGGAGATGATTGTGACCGTGTGTGTGTGTGTGTGTGGGTGTGCGCGCGTGCGCATTAAAGTTACAAACTAACTGAGACTACCCAGTGGTAGTATCAACAAAATCTTTAGTGAGAAATGTATACCTGCATATTTTATGTCGCACTCCTCAGCTTGCCAGCTGAGTGGGAGGACCCGCATGCACGCAGACACACACACGGGAGACTAGACAGGTGGCAACCATACACCTCGCAAGGACCAAGTGAGGGTTAGTACACTCTCACACTCAATAACAGACTGTATTTATCACACCACATTATGCATGCTTGCATTTACCAGTGAACAAGTCAAAGCACCCATTGAGTCTTTGGCCAGCTGAAACCCATGAGTTTCAGTGTATGTGATCCATCCAACAGAATGACCTGAGGGGCTACAGGAGCCTGGTAATAAGTGGACCACCTTCCTGAAGGCTCGTCTGGTCTGCTCCATGCCTGGGGTCAACAGCATCGACACACTTTCACAAGCTACGTGAGTGTGGTGCTATTCTGAGAACAATGTGCCATTTAAGGCAGATCGTTTTTGGGAATGACGTCTTTCGTTTGTCTTTAGAGGACTCATCCAGGTAGCTACCTAATATCATGGTCTATACCTTTTTATCCCCATCCAGTATACGTCTATCTAACCCTACTCATTTTTTTCTCCCTCTTTCTCTCTTTCTCTAGACTGTGAGATTCACTCATGTCAGGGTTGTACCATCGCCTAGTGGGTGAGAACTGACCACACCAAATAATGTCCCAGATCTAACACTGCACATGTACAGTACTGTACCAGACCCACAGCTTAGGCTGCCAAAGTTTCTGTTTTCTTCTTCCCTCTCTCCCTCTTTCTATCTTCTTCTCTTTCACTCCCTGTTTGTCTACCTCACCATGGTAGGTGGTCTGTTCCCAAGTAAATTAATTGTGTATTGCAACTGCAATTCCTGTTACTGGCACTAGTACACCCAGTAGATGTTTTCATGGTGGTTCTCTCAACCCACAGCTACAGTGCTGGAAAGAGCCCACCTGTAGCACTGCCTTTTGAATATCTGAAATAAAATGTTTTCTTTGCAATACGTCAGTGGTTTTATTTCATGTAAAATTGTCTAGTCATTTGATAGTACCATTCCAAGAGTTTCATGGAAATTGACTGCAGGTTACTGCTCTACAACATCAGGAGGATTCAACCCGTCCTCACTGATGACAGGTGCTCATCCAGGCTCCTGTCATCTCCCGCCTGGACTGCTGCAACTCCCTCCCTGCTGGGGCCCTGGCGTCAGCCATCAGACCTCTGGAGCTTGTCCAGAAAGCTGCAGCTTGCCTTGTGTTCAACTGTTCAACAAGTTCTCCCACACAACTGCCCTTCTCTATTCCATACACTGGCTCCCTGTAGCAGCAAGTGACAATGTGAATAGGTTTGTGGAGCTTCAGAGCTCATACTTATACACTGTTACTGGGAATTATTGAAAAGTCATTTTTATGTGTGATCAGAATTATTGATGCATAAAAACAAATACCAACTAGTGCTGCGAGCAGCAGTGAGCGGGCCCTCGCACCCCACGCGGGTCGGGGTGTGGCGCCGTTAAAGGGTGTGCTATTTCGGTGTCCAGTACTGACAGAAACTTCCTGTCACCAGTAGGTGGCGCTCTAAGCGTGACTCAATACCGACGCATAGATGTGTTCAGGAAAGTACCTTCATGAAGTGTGAGAAATGTTGTGTAAATCGGACAAAGTATGTAGGAGTTATGAGGACTTCCTGTAAGCAGTAGGTGGCGCTGTAAGCATGACGCAATACTGACCTACAGATGTGTTCAAGATGCGACCTTCATCAAGCATGAGCAATTTGGAGTAAATCGGATAATGTATGTAGGAGTTATGAGTACTTCCTGTTTCACCAGTAGGTGGCGCTGTAAGTGTTACTCAATACCGACGCATAGATGTGTTCAGAAGGTGACCTTCATGAAGCGTCAGCAATTTGGTGCAAATCGGATGATGTATGCAGGAGTTATGAGGACTTCCTGTTTCACCAATAGGTGGCGCTATAAGTATGACGCAATACTGACACATAGATGTGTTCAGGACAGAACCGTCATGAAGCGTGAGATAAATCGGACAAATCGGATAATGTATGGAGGAGTTATGAGGACTTCCTGTTTCACCAATAGGTGGCGCTATAAGTATGATGCAATACTGACACATAGATGTGTTCAGGACAGAACCGTCATGAAGCGTGAGATATATCGGACAAATCCGATAATGTATGGAGGAGTTATGGGGACTTCCTGTTTCACCAATAGGTGGCGCTATACGTATGACGCAATACTGACACATAGATGTGTTCAGGACAGAACCGTCATGAAGCGTGAGCTATATCGGACAAATCGGATAATGTATGGAGGAGTTATGAGGACTTCCTGTTTCACCAATAGGTGGCGCTATAAGTATGACGCAATACTGACACATAGATGTGTTCAGGACAGAACCGTCATGAAGCGTGAGATATATCGGACAAATCGGATAATGTATGGAGAAGTTATGAGGACATCGTGTTTTATGGCGAAATGTCAAACTTTGGCGGGGCGCCACGGCAAGGGTGTTTGGTGAAAACTCAATTTTCTTGATAACTTTTGATCACAAAGGGCTTAAGATGAAGCTGACTGAGTATGAAGTTGATCGGATGAAATCTGTAGGAGGAGTTCGTTGAAATACGAGGCATGGAAATGGTCAAAACAAGGACAAAATGGCACATTAAAAGCAAAATGGCGGCCTTCCTGTTGCATGTTGGGTACAGCTCTAAGAGACATTTTAGTGTGGCTCGATGAAATACATATGCTCTCCGAATTTCGTTCGCCTACATCAAACTGAAAGGTGGGGCTCGCCATTTGAAACTTTCCAGGGGGCGCTCTTGAGCCGTTTTGCCACGCCCATTTCCGTCACCCATGAATTATCAAATTTTTCACCGGGACTGACGTATCTGCAAAGTTTCATCCGTTTTCATCGATGTTCAGGCCGCCTAAAAGGCATTTGTTTGGAGTAAAGGAGAAGGAGAAGAAGGAGAAGAAGGAGAAGGAGAATAATAATCCTTCGAGTTTCAATAGGGCCTCGCACCGCCAGTGCTCGGGCCCTAATTATTGATGCATAAAAACAAATACCAATGTATGCGTACGTTTCTAATCACACTTGTGTAGAACTGAGTTTTTGCCCTCGCGCATGCTCATTGTAGCCTATGTAATGTATCGCTCGATACACTGGGCTTCATTCACATTCCGGTGTCAAGGTGAGTTGATGTTAGCTAACGTTACACTCGACATTTTCAACTACGACGTCATAGGCGTATTTTCCATTAAAATGAATTAGAAACGTCAAGTATGTAGCTATATGATATAATTATTGACATAAGTAACAACTTGCTAGCTAGTATAGCTGTTTTAAACAAGGGACGTTGGCTGTTAACTAGCTAACGCTAGTGCTACTTGACGTCAGTTGGTTGAGTGAGTAGATGTTAGCTAACGTTAGCTAGCGAGTTAAGCTCGACATTTTCAACTAACGGAAGTCATATTGGCGTATTTTTCATTAGAATGAATTAGAAACGTCCAATATTCATATTATCTGACATCTGTAACAAATTGGCTTGCTAACTAGTATAGCTAACGCTAGTGCTCCTAAAGTCGGTTGGTTTTCAAAACGAGACAGACGCAGATTTATAAGGAAGATGGCAATTATGCAGAGTTTGATAATCACCAGTAAACATGTACCCAGTGATGTTAACGCATAAACTCGCCATATAGGCCATGATGGGCTATTTGCAGTCTATCACATAAACATGAAGCATACCGTCACCGATTGCTATTGAGATAACGTTAGTGACAGCTGTTTGTAGGCGCTCGCAGGGATATAAACAAAGGATAGTTCCAGCTAGTTAGTTCTAACTAATAACCCTACTAACACACGCAGGTTGCGCAAACGTTCGACATACGGCCGCTATAGGTGACGATTCGTCTGCGCCGCGTGCGGAAATTACGCGGCCATTTACGGAAACGCGAGATCTGCCGTTTAGTAGACGCTACGTAAGAACGACACGTCATTCCGAAGTTGCGGCCGCGTGCAAAGAACGCACGTGATCACGTGGGCAGGAACCTCCGTTATAAACTCACCTGGCTGACACTAGATTTACAGGTATTTATATGACTTGGTCTGCACGTCTTTTTCGCACGGTGCAAATACGGTGCGGCCGCGTGCAAAAAACGTGGGCAGGAACTTCCGTAATAAACTCACTTGGCTGACACTAGATTTACAGGTATTTATATGACTTGGTCTGCACATCTTTTTCGCACGGTGCAAATATGGTCACTTACTGACCACTGGCTATATTTAGCATTTACCAGTACAAAAAGGAATTAATGCTATATGGGGATATAGCAGCAAGCATTATGATACAAACCAATATAAGACTGAACACCATTAACAGTTTAGAACATTTTATTACACAAAGTACATTACAAATTAAAAGTATACATATTTACAAGGATGAGGTTTACGGTCTGTCACATTACGCATAGCCAGAAAAGCAAAAAAAAGCATGTACAAGCTCTGGCTAGCAACCCATTATCTGACAATTGCAAAAGTTCTAAAAACAAAAATGAAACAGTGCGCATTCTGTGGCAGGCAGACCGGGAACAGACCGTTGTATCCCACAAAAAAAAGGTTAAAATTTACAAAAACTATTTACAAAAAAGGCATCCATCCTGGCAGGCTGGAAAGGCAGGTTTAGGGAGACGGGCTGGGGGTCACCCACATCTGAATCGAGGGTCTGGGCAGAAGAGGTCATCCTCATCTGAATACTCCACTGTGGTCAGGGCTGGAGCTGTGGTCAGGGGCTGGGCTGGGGAGGTCAGCTGGGCTGGAGCAGATGCCTAAGGACATAATGAAATGGCTGTAAAAGCAAGTCGCATACGTTCATTGGAAGCGTGCCATGTCACTGGATACGAGAAAATTAACTGCCTGACATCACATACCTTTTTGAATCGAGCAGGGGCATGTTTCAGCATCTCCTGCAGCTGGGCAGACACCTCCGTCACAGTGGTGCTTGGCTTACAGGCCATAACCCTCCCTCAAACTCTGCATGACGCTGGAGAACTGCTGACACATCATCCTCTGGAAGTCTGGATATTAAACACAGATGTGGCTATAAGTAATTGTACGGTCCCATAATGGATATTCAGCTCAAAGTATATCCCTACATGCAGCATGAAGTAGTAGCACAAAATTCAGCATACCAGCATCTGCAGAGCTTGATGGCAACACTGCTGGAGCTGTTGGTCTCACAGGCGATGGCATCAGAGAACTACCTGAAAACCTGAGGATAAAGGGATGAGCAGGAAACTATGGTGCTGGCGGCGTAGTGATTCTGGCATAAGGGGAAGAATCAACTCGACATGAGACATGTCAGACCCTGACCTGGTCTAGCCGGGTAGCTAATCGCTGATGCATGCTGCTCGTGCCTGGACGTCTGAAGGGCCTGGGCTCACAGCGCCTTGGCTCAAAGGACCCGGGCGATGAACATCTACTGCCGAGTAGTGAGATGTGAGATGAGCGAATTAGTGAACTGAGTACATGAGTCTTCCAAAAGTCCTGAGTTAACTGTAAGTGTGCAAATATGCATAGACATTTCACCAACACAAACATGCATGGATACCTGCATTGATAACTGGCAGAGCAGGCCTTCCGGCTCTGGCACCTGGCATAGCTGGTCTGGTCTGAGTTCTGCCGACCGGCTGCCTGGGCACTGGAACATATAGTAGAGGTAAATTAGCTCAGATTAGTCAACTCAAGTAGTACTCTTTTGGGACTGTTGAATGCACTTTATTATATTACCTTCGTCACTGGAGTCATAGCGTGTATTTCGCTGTCTCTTCCTTGTGTCTTGGGAGTTAATCCATTGATGACTGCTGCTCAAACACCTTCGCCAAGGCACTGGCTACTTCATAATGCTCTGTGTGTTCCTCAGCAGACAGAGGTTGTCATGGCTCCTCTTGATGTGCTTGTGGAGGTAGATCTGGGAGGTATAGGAGAATGGGCACTCAGAGCAGGAGAACACCCAAGTCTTGCACAACTCTAACATCACAGCTAGGAGAGCGAATGAGAGAGACCATTAAAAAGGATTATCTCACCTGTAGTACAAGTTCAAATATAGAGTGATTATACATCATTGTAAATGAGAGCTTACTCTCAATTGATTCACGAGGTTAAATAAAGATTGAATGAATATGTAGCTAGTGGGGGGTTACAACCACACAACTGTGGAGAGAGAATGAGACACTTGGTTCCCTCCTCTACTGGTGTTCATGGCCATGGCCACACACCTGGAATACTCCAACCCTGATTTAAAGGCATAAAAGTGGGGAACACATTCTTGAGACGGTTCCTAAAACTGGAGGGAAAAAAAACGGGAAAATGATCTTCCCTCTCCTCATCACTCACTTCTGCATGGGGCTGAGCTCTACCCTGTCATCAGTGGCAATACATGGGATAGCGGCTCAGCACACAGGAGAACTGCACAGAGAGGAAGGAGGAGAGAGAAAACCAACAACAAAAAAGGCAAGAAGGGTTAATAACTGAGCGAATCTTGCAAGTTTGCACTACAGGGAAGCAATTGCTCAATTTCCCTGATATTGTGGCGTCACTGGCGTCAGTGATGCGTCTTATGAATCTCACATGTCTACCGCTAACATTAACTCAATATCAATATTCCCATTTGTTTATCCCGTCTATGGAAACGTATGTGCATTTGTACTTACGTGTGCCTGCCTATATTGATGATCAGGTGTTTCTCCACCTAAGGGCTGGCCAGACAGAACCATCAGAGACCATTGGGCTGAGCTGAGGAGAGAGCGACATGTTAGAGTGTGTGTGTGCATATGTATATGGTGCTCTTCTGTTAATACTCATGAGGGCATTCAACTGAACAAGACTCACAGAGCCTGTGGTGCTGTCCCAGGACTGCCCCTGGCCACGCCTGTCCCCGTCTTAGCGCCTCTATTAGTAGTCCACATCATGAGTACCTATTATGCAAAATTTGGATTTGTATGTGAGTGAAAACGTAGTACACAATTCTTTACCCGTTTGACAGAATGAGCAACCATTTCAACAGTTAAGAGTAAAATGAAATCCACCAAGATGACTGCTGTAACCAAATGAGCCAAGATGGCTGCTATAACAAATCCTGCTAGCTAGCCTAGCTCCGTTGTTGGGGCTTCTAGTATTGTTAACGTTAACTTCGGAAAAATGAATGCCTAAAAACAAACACATACTAACGGTGTCGTGGGTTAATGCGAAATCAATGAGTAAGCTAATTATTGCATTTCATTCCAAGCGATGAAACAGTATGAACGTGCAGGAGCTCGCGCGAGCCTGCTAGACTCCACCATGCCCGAAAAAGGCTAATCACGTTAGCTGGCTAGCTAGTTAGCTAACATTGGAAAGAGAGCATCTGCATATAGATAATCATTACAAAAGGGTAGCTTGCACATAACGTTGGTGCTTTATCTGGGACGATACCAAAATACATAGTATGTATACATTGAAATTGAGATACTTACATGATCTGTGTTGTCGCGGAGACAAAGACAGCGTGTCTTTCTCAATCGCTTTTGTTCAGAACGGACCGGAAGTTTAACCCGTTCTCGTTCTTCTTCTTCTTCGCTGGGTTTAGTGGCGGATGTGCATACCGCCACCTACTGGCACAGAGTGTGTAACTTGTTTGTCTAGTTCTTCGTGTCACCTAAGAAAGTAGCCCAATGCTTTGCATTCTACGTTCACTGCTCAGCGTTCATTGCTCACATTTAGGTTGCAAAATTAGGACTTTATTCATAGGCATATTTTTTATCATTATTTTTATTAGGCCTAGACTGCAAATCTTTAGTGTTAATATTAACTGTAAATGAGAAATTACACACAAAACAGACATGCAGGATTTCTCCTCATTATTACAATTCTGTAACTGTATGACTTCAAAATTGATTTTAAAACCTAAGTAATTTACAAATGTTCTGACCCACTGTGACACATTTCCAATAAAGTCAGATTGGGACTGTGATGTAACCACATTGTCACGTTATTTAATTACATCGTAGTTACGGATTTAAGCAGCAGTGGCGGCTACGTTCCCTTACAGTGTACTTGAGGACGGCTATTTTGGTTATTTTGCGACTGAAAAGGCAAGTGTCAGCTAGGTGTCAGCTAGGTCCGCTGCTGGTGACGTCGCAAAGTTACCACAATTACACCAATGTGTCCCGTCAGTTTTACGTACTGTGTTAGTAGGGAAGACGTTCTCAGCTTGTTTATGGAATAGCCTACTGCAAATAGCCGCTATCCTAAATGGCGAATTTACCATGTAATTCCAAATGTTTGATGTAGGTATAAAGGATGGTCTTAATGCTCACTGACGTGACGTGCTTATTGGGAATGCAATTGGTCCTATTTAATATTTAATGTGTTTCTCAATGCTTTTGTTTTATATTTTCATAGATTTGACTTCCTGAAAGGTGTTTCGAAGCAAAGAGGTGAGATTAACCCTTTGCTTTATGTTGCCATAATCCTAAATCTATTTGATGTTGACTGTAAAGGGATTATTATATTTCACTCTGATATAGTTTGTCCTCAAAACAAATGCAAGTGAGAAGCCTGAGACATGGGAGTGAGTTCTGGCAGGACACTCATGCATGGAGCTGTGACAGTGTATATTGGGGCACTATTTAATATTTGTGTTGTTTACATTTTCTGCTATAGTAATTAGACTTTATAGCCTTTTATAAATTAAGCGGTACTCACTGTCCAGTGCATCACAGGTTTTTAACTTGTTCATTCAGCCCAACTCTGTGCTTAAGCTGCCTATAGAAGCAATTACTTTTTTCATGACAGTAATACACTTAATGCCCAAAGGCACACCTCTTAATCATTGATAAGATAATGGTCTGGGGTTGTTTTTCTGAGGTTGCCCTAGGTCCCTTAGTTCCAGTGAAGGGAAATGTTAATGCTTCAGCTTACCAATACATTTTGGACAATTCAACTTCCAACATTGTGGGAACAGTTTGGGGAAGGCTCTTTTCTGTTCCAGCATGGCTGTGCCCCAGTGCACAAAGCAAGGTCCATAAAGGATTGATTGATTGATTGACTTTTATTTATTTTTAAGACAGGGACAAGGTACAGTAGACATTTACCCTATAGAATAGGGAGAGATGCACTGTACAAGGTTATAGCTAAAACAGCTAATTTCCACGGGCAGTCACTGGGCAAATACATATACAGTCTTAAAATAGTGGGGCAAATAGTATACAGTAGGAGAGTAACATACATAGAAGGAATACAAAAAAGTTATATAGCAGAGATTTCCCTCATCCCTATACCCACATCCCAACCTCCCCAGACCCTTAAAAAACAAACCCTAAGTACAGCCCCCATACATATGTGCACACACACATACACATACACACACACACTTGACTACAGGAGGCATGGTTGTGTGAGGTTGGTGTGGAAGAACTTGACTGGCCCACACAGAGCCCTGACCTCAACCCCATGAACTAGAACGGATATTGCGAGCTAGGCCATCTCGTTCAACATCAGTTTCTGACCTCACAAATGCTCTTTTGGATGAATGGGCAAAAATTCCCACAGACACACTCTGAAATCTTATAAAAAGCATGGAAAAGAGTGGAAGCTGTAGCTGCAAAGTCTGTGTGTGTGGGGGGGGACTCCATATTAATGCCTATGTATTTAGAATGGGATGTCATAAAAGCCTTCTAGGTGCAATGTGTAGGTGTCCCAATACTTTTGTCCATATAGTGTATAGTGCAGGCCTAAAGTGTTATTTCACTTTGGTAGAACATGTAAAAATTCATCAGTCTTAACTTGAAGCCTCTTTATTCAGTTTCATCTTGGGGAACTAATCTAAATGTCATACTTCTGAATTAGGACATTTTAACACCCCTTTTTGTTTTTTGTTCTTGTCTTACAGGTGTCTGCCGCGGTCACTGCACTGTTGCTACTGCAACCACAAAAACAGCTTTTGTCAAAGCTTTTTCTTAACAAGCAAACCCAATTTTACGAATCCATTTTGAGAACCCAATTTTATGAACCCAATTTTATGAACCCAATTTTACGAATCCAATTTTGAGAACCCACTTTTGAGAACTCTCTTACCAGCCCTTGTTTTAAAAGCATTTCTAATTACAAGCATTTCCCTTTACAAGCCTCTCTGTCTTGCCCCTGTTCTATACCTTGTTTTGAAAGCATTTCTAATTACAAGCATTTTCCTTTACAAGCCTCTGTCTGTCCCCTGTTCTATACTGAAGCAAAGAGAGAATAAATATAGGCTAATTGATTTTTCATCTGAATAGCCATAGATTTATAAAAGTCCATTTAGTCTCTTTCCTCTATCCTGTGAATGATAAACAGGTGGTACTAGAATACAAATCGTTGTGTAAGTTTCTTTTGTCAGACCTAGTTAAAATTGTATAGCAGGCTATTTAATTTCAATATCATACTTGATATTAAATTGAGGGAACTGAATTGCTTTCATTAGAGTTGACATTGTTAAGTGATCTGTGACATTGTTAACAAAACTTTGGATCAAACACTCTTGATACAGTATTTCAGTATTTGCTCTTGATTTGTACAGTGATTACATAAAACATTTCATTTCGCTGCTGTTCTGTTAAGGAGTCTAGCTGATCAAATTCAAAAGTCTTTGAATACAGTTCATCTATTTGAGTAGCTCCAACAGTCTAGGTCTTTGAATTGAAAAGTAAATAAATCTTTGGATTGGTTTGAAAAAATACTTAAGACTAGTGTGCAGCTGACTGAATATCAAGGTATATTGAGGCAATATTTCATATTTAGGAGATTTGTGGATTTGGAGTACAATAATGCCAAAGAAAGGTAAGAAGTCCCACGTTCTAAGACAGCGCTGGCAAGGGTCGACTGAGATTCACCGTGCAACTACAACTGAACAGGAAGAATGTGCTGGTCCTCAGAGCCCTGGAGAGGTCAAGGTGTCTGCAGCGTCTCGTGCTCAGAGTGTAACACAGGGAGGTCAACGTGATGCATCGTGGGTACCACAGGTATCTTATGCAGACATTGTAAAGAGAGGACTACACAGTGATGATCCGTGTGTACCAGGGCCATCTCATGATTACCAGGTAAACTACAGTCAAAGTGATGTGCCATGTCAACCACAGGTATTGTACGCAGACACTGTAACATATCCATGTGTAGCAGGACCTTCCCATGCAGACTCTGTAAACCTGGGAGATCAGCCTTCTGTGAAACGTGTCTGTGCATCCCGCAGCCAGGATTCTCCTAGATACGGCCCATTCAGAAATACCCAGTGTACATGTAATGCACTAACTTTCCTTGCATTCCTTCATGAGAATGAAAACATCACCACAGCAGACCTCAACCTCGTTTTGGATAAGGGTGACGTTATGTATCAACACGCCAGGAAAAGGTTTCCTCAGCACATCTTTTTGACTACTGACGAGCTACCCCATAAAGCCCCAGCACGCAGGTTTACACACCATGTGAACATGCAACACCTTTCCAGATATGGCACATTAGGAGATCCGCTACCCGGAGCTGTAGATGGCTTTCTGGACCTAGAGGCAGGATTGAGCTGCTTGTTATCAGATGTGCAGTATGCGTTGCTGTTGATGACAGGGTTATGTATTGCTGTATTCAGAACCAGGACAGGCAGATATGGCTTCTTTGACCCACACTCTAGAACAGCTGATGGTTTGCCCCCCCTCCCGGGTTCACGCACTAGTGGTAGGCCTACTGCTGTCATGCTGACATTCACACATCTCAGTGATATGATTGACAGGCTCATAAAGTATCACAGGATTTTGGGCACACAGTCCTCCTCTAACTATGAGTTGAAGCCTGTGGAGTTTTACAATGTGAATGATGCTCTTCGAAATGAGTCAAGCCTGAGTGCTCCAAAGGTAAACACTGTTGTCATTGATGTACGTGAAGTACTATCCACTGATATGGAAACTGAACCAGAGCCATCAAGCTTGAATTCTGTCACATCACATGATGCTCCACAAAGTGAGTCAAACTCAACTGCAGCAAGGATAAACACTGATGTCTCTGATAACATATTACAGGGAATGTCCAGTAACATCACTTCTGTGAGACACAAATCAAACTCATCTGCTCCACTGATACATACTCTTGTCAGTGATAATGTCTTATATGACACCTCCCGTAAACTGTCAAAATATACTAAACAGCAAAGAAGAAAATTTAACAGGAGACTATTGCTCACTGAAAAGGCATCACAAAGAAAGGAGAATCAAAAAAGGAATGAAAGGGCAAAGTATGCTTCAAATGAAACATATAAAGCAAAGAAAAAAATTAACTCAAGCAGGAAATATTGTAATGAAGAACTCAGACAACGAAAGAGAGAGTACGTTACCAACCGCTATCGTATCAATTCAGAATTACGACAAAAGAAAATAAATAATATAGCAGCACGTTATAAAGAAAATTTTGATTTCAGACAGAAACGAAAACGGCTTCTTAACAACAAATACAGAGACCATGTTGATTTTAGCCAGAGAATAAAAGAGCACCTTAACAACAAATACAGAGACAATGTTGATTTTAGCCAGAGAATAAAAGAGCACCTTAACAACAAATACAGAGACCATGTTGATTTTAGCCAGAGAATAAAAGAGCACCTTAAGAACAAATACAGAGACCATGTTGATTTTAGCCAGAGAATAAAAGAGCACCTTAAGAACAAATACAGAGACCATGTTGATTTTAGCCAGAGAATAAAAGAGCACCTTAACAACAAATACAGAGACCATGTTGATTTTAGGCAGATGCGGCGATCTTATATCACTCAGCGTTATGTACATGACCAAGCATTCAGGGTGAGACACAGACAACTAATGAGACAGCGAATGCGAGACAAGTATAAGAACAACCTTGCATTTAGGAGCAACATGAAATGTGCAGCGAAAATAAGAAGGAAATACAGATGGATAAACTGTGGACAAACACGTGAGAGTGACAACCCTGTGATCAAAGAGGCCATATCTCTTTTCAGATCAAAAATAAAGGCCGGCCCCACTTACGTGTGCACTGTCTGTCATAAGGCATCATTTCCAAACCAGGTACGACCCTGCACAAGTCATGAGAGTAAAACTGAAGAGACGGTTGTGTTACAGAGGTCATCAGCTGTTCCAGACTGTTACCTGGTCTAAGCTAGTGCAGGCGCTGCATAAACTCAAACACATTCACCCACAGTATGAGGATGTTACTATCAGAGATGAGGCTGAGTTATGTGACCCAACACTTCCTGATGATGATGATGATGACAATGACGATGATGATGATTATGATGAAGCTGCTTTGATGGAAATTGACAGGTGTGAGAGCAATGCACTGCGTGAGGCAGAAAAGGATCCTGAAAATGAGCAACAAAACAATGACGTGCTGCCTAGTGATGACGGTCAACCTCAGGAGCAGAGAGATGATCCAGAACAGGAGGGTGACATGCCTAATGGAGGTCTTGCTCTAGAATCATGCCTTCAGCCACGTGATGTTTCAGAGGAGATATTATGTTTTAGTGAAGGAATCTACTCTGTTGCCCCTGCAGAAAGGAATACTCCAGTCAGCTTTTTCAGAACGCCTAAGCTGGAAGCCATGTCTTTCCCTGTTCAGTTTCCCACTGGTCAAAACACACTGGATGAAAAGAGACCCATTAGATTAACACCTAGTAGTTATTTCAAAACAAGGCTTTTCGGTGTCGACAATCGGTTTGCCAGAGATACAAACTATTTGTTCTTTGCACAGTTTGTGACTGAAATACATTTGGCCACTTCCAGCATGACAATACAGTTACGTAAAGGAAAACCTTTCACCAGAGATGGACGCAAAATAACTTCTGGAATGTTACAAGACCGACGTGAGATTGAGAGACTGGTGAGAAATAAAGATGCAGTCAGATTCATGCAGCCTCTGAGAGGGACACCAGCCTACTGGGAAAAAACAACCAAAGATCTTTTTGATCATGATCAGACAGTTGGGAAGTCCTACATTCTTTTGTACATTTTCAGCAGCAGAAATGCGTTGGCCTGAGGTGATTGAGGCAATAAAAACTCAGCAGGGTGAGGAGGTTAATTTCGAGGAGCTTGACTGGTCCACAAAGTGTGACATACTGAGAAGCAATCCTGTGACAACAATGCGCATGTTTGATAAACGTGTTGAGGCCTTATACAGAGATTTAATCTTGTCTCCTGCGCAGCCCCTTGGCAAAGTTGTTGACTACTTTTACAGAGTGGAGTTTCAACACAGAGGAAGCCCGCACATACACTGTCTCATATGGGTAGAAGGTGCACCTGTGTTTGAGCAAGATGATGATCAGACTGTATGTAATTTTGTGTCCAAATACATCACAGCCCAGCTACCCGATCCACATACACAACCTGAACTGTATAAGAAAGTAACAGAAGTGCAAATACACAGCAAAAACCACACAAGGACATGTTTCAAAAGTCTAGGCTCTGGATGCCGTTTTGGATTTCCCAAACCACCCTCCAAAGAGACAATGATAACAAGACCTGGAGATGATCCGCTTGAACTGGAAACAGCAAGGGACAAGCTTAGACCACTGAACCTGCTTTTGAATCAACCTGCCGCCGCCTCCCTGAGTTTAGAGCAGCTACTGGCTCAATGTAACTTAACACTCTGTGATTATGAGGGATACCTGCAGATGATGAACAAATCCAGCGTACTGGTACTGAAACGTGACCCAAAAGACTGCTGGGTAAATGGATACAACCCCTATCTACTCGATGCTTGGGACGCTAACATTGACGTGCAGTTTGTACTCAATTATTTCAGTTTAATACATTACATTTGCACATATATATGCAAAAGTGAGAACGCTGTAAGTGAGTATCTTAAAACACTGATTCTGAACTCAGGAACCCGGGAGTATGCAAATGAATGTGATGAAATGAGGGAGATTATGCAGGCTTATTCCAAAAAGAGAGAGGTCAGTGCTCAGGAGTGTGTGACTCGTGCATGTGGAATTAACATGAAGAAGTGCTCGCGCGGTGTCATATTCATACCAACAGATGACAACCCACTGAGAATGAGTCGCCCCATGGCATACCTAGAGAGCACAACATCAGAAAGTGACAATGTGTGGGCGACGTCTTTGACAGACAAATACAAAGCCAGACCTGAAACACCAGAGTTTGAGGAGATGTGCTTGGCTGATTTTGCCTCTACTTGCAGAATTGTCTATGGCCGACAGACAAAAGGTAAAAATGTTTTGCCCCTGCTGAATGACATGGGATTTGTTCAAAGGAGAAACACAGACAAGCCCGCTATCATCAGATATTATCGCACATCACAGGAGAAATATCCCGAGAAGTATTATGGCACATTACTGAAACTGTACATTCCTCACCGATCAGACCAGGAACTGAAAAGACCGTCTTTACCCACGTATGAGTCATTCTACAATGGTGGCTGGGTTCAACTACCAGGTTCTAACTATGGAGAGTATGTCCCACACGTTGTCAAACGAAACAGAGACAAATATGAGAAAAACAGTGAAGAAATTGAGAATGCAATGGAGGAGTTTGAACAGAACAGAGGCGCGATTGATGAATGGTGTAATCTGGCGCCAGAATCCGAAGCAGTGAGGTTGGAGTGTATTGAAGAACTGGAGGCAAGAGAGCCAGATCATGAACATGTACAAGAGAATGTCCCAGAGTACAGTAATCAGGCTGCTGCAGCAACAGAAGTCAGAGCCATCAGAGAGCCCCCTGCAATAGACCCCACACTGTTACGCCACATGTATCAGAATCTCAATCAGAAACAAGCATGTGTATTCTATGCAGTTAGAGACTGGTGCATAAAGCGCGTCTGTTGCCTAAATCCAGAGCCGTTTTTTTATTACATAAATGGTGGTGCTGGAACAGGAAAGTCACATCTCATCAAGTGCATCTATTCAGAGGCATCTAAGATACTGTGCAAGCTGCCGAGACGTGCTGAGGAGGCTGACATATCAAACCCCACTGTCCTGTTGACTGCTTTCACCGGAACTGCAGCCTTTAATATATCAGGTACAACACTGCACTCTCTCCTCAAGCTGCCGCGAAGCCTAAAACCTCCATTTCAAGGACTTGGTAACAAATTGGATGAAGTCAGATGTGAACTTTTAAATGCTGAAATCCTTGTCATTGATGAAGTGTCCATGGTGTCAAAGCCCCTTTTTGCCTATGTGGATGTCAGACTCAAGCAGATCAAAGGCAGCCAGAGTCCCTTTGGAGGTATGTCAGTCATAGCTGTTGGAGACTTTTATCAGCTACCACCTGTGAGACAGTCCAAGACCCTCTGTGTATATGACCCACGTGAGCTTGACCTCTGGCAGGAACACTTTCAGATGATAACTCTCACTGAGATTATGCGTCAGAAGGATGATGTCGCCTTTGCAGAAATGCTGAACCGCATCCGCGTGAAAGACAAGTCACATGCGTTGTCTGAAGCAGACAGAGCTTTACTGTCACAGACCATCACCGAACCAGCACTTTGTCCAACTGACGTCCTGCACATTTTTGCAACTAATAAACAAGTTGATTCGCACAACTCTGCAACATTGGCTGTGCTCCATTCTCATATCACCATCATTGATGCAGATGACTATAAAAAGGACCCACACACCGGCAGAATGGCACGACAAGTCAAACCATTTAAAGGAGGCAAAGATGATTTACCAGATACACTCAACGTTGCTGAGGGTGCTCGTGTGATGCTCACCAGAAACATAGATGTGTCTCAGGGATTGGTGAATGGATCGTTCGCTACACTATTCAGGGTAGTAACCTCCGAACAAAATGGTTTTGCACACGTCACTATGCTTGGGCTCAAAATGGATGATGAAACGGCTGGAAGGAATTACTGTAACAGAGTACCAGGAGGACCCAACAATCTAGTGTACATTGAGAGAGCAGAGGATAATCTGAAACAGAAAGGAGTGGTACGCAGACAGTTCCCTATAAAGCTTGCCTTTGCTTGTACAATACATAAGGTTCAAGGTATGACAAGGACATCAGCTGTAGTCTCGCTTAAACACATTTTTGAACCTGGCATGGCCTATGTAGCTGTCAGCAGAGTGACCTCTCTCAGTGGACTGCACATCCTGGATATGGATGAGAGAAAAATATATGCCAACCGAGAAATCACTGCAGCCCTAGAGACCATGAGATAAGTCAGCTTGGACGACATGATGCCTCTTCTTCACATCAAACAAACATTAAACAGACATGACACTCTGACCATCATTCACCATAACACAGAAGGATTGCCATCTCATGTCAGTGACATCAAGAGCCACCATGAACTGTGTCTTGCAGATGTTTTGTGTCTCACAGAAACCCACCTACAAGGCTCCTTGGTTGCACAGAGTCTCCATTTAGAGGGCTACAACATGTTCAAACGCAATAGACACCTGTCCTACACCAATTTTCCACAAATAAACAACATAGGTGGTGGTGGAGTTGCTGTTTATGTTAAAAACCACATTAGAGTGTGTGAAAAGCGGTACATAGATAACGTAACTGACCTTGAGTTTTTGGCTTTTAAGGTTGAGGCCCCAGTGAGCGCATTGATTGCAGCCGTATACAGACCTCCAGACTACAGTGTGAGATCATTCCTGTCTAACCTGGGAAGCCTTTTGGACTCATTGGAGATCATGGATTGTCACCCCATCCTTGTCTGTGGCGATTTCAACGAGAATGTATTTTCCAACGCACGTAAGCCAATACATGAGCTGTTTCAGTCCAGGGGATATGCACAACTCATCACTGCTGCAACCACAGAGAAGAACACACTGCTGGACCTCATTTTCATTTCTCAACCACAGCATTGTCTCCATTCTGGTGTAATGAAAACCTATTATAGTTACCACAACCCTGTATACTGTGTAATGTCCTCCAACAGCTCATGAAGAAGCTGAGTTTTACATATGAAGATGCAAATTATTTGTGACTAACTTTACTTGTGCAAATGACTTGTGACTAACCTTAAAGTAATATTTTCAATATGAGCTTCTTTATCTGGTCTACACAGTATGTGATCCTGAAGTTTTACAACAAAAATAAGGTTAACTTATATAAAGCAATACATATTTGACAACATTTTTCAAGCAAACCTTTGTGGAACCTAAATTATTAGATTAAAGTATTAATGTATTCAGATTAAAGCATAATTTAGCAGTAATACTTTAACAGAGCACATTTTAATAGATCACAATTTATCAGAAATGTAATACTATATTCTCAATGCAACCAAAGTAGGTGGATCCTCCGTTGCAGCAGGCCTCACCACCTGGCCTGCTGCCCCAGCCTCAGAGAGAGTGAGAGAGTTAGAGGCTGGGAGGGTGGGAGGGACGGACGGAGGATCCCACCTCACAGCAGAGAGGGTGACTTTGAAAGAGGGGCTCAGACCCCAAGGGTCCCGGCACCCTCCTCAACACAGAGAGGGGCTGCCAAGCCTGACCCCAACTGCCATTCGAGGTGGAACTGTCCCCAGCCCAGGACAAGTCCCAGTCTGTACCTGCAGCCCTCAGGCGATCAAGAAGTTGTTTCAAGGTATGGTGTCAAAATAGAAAATGGTGTTTTATAACATCACATTTTTGTATGTTCTTAGTTGTTGTCCTTGGGATGCACTCTGAAATAATGTGTCTTGCTGCAGGTGGAGTTCATTGATGAGAGCGGACCAGAGGTCGATGCCCAGGTGGAACACAGAGAGAGTGTGTACCTCCATCAGGGCAGCCTGCATCCCCAAGCCTTCCCCAGAGCCCCCTGCAGAGAAGGCCCCTGCAAGAGCCCCCTGTTAAAGGATCCACAACACCACTGCGCTTCTGCCTACCAGCCAGTCTCTTCTACTGCTCTCCTGCTGCAGAGAGGTTACCACACCAGGACCCCATGCTGCCCCTCCTCAATCATGGACTCTTGTGACCTGATTCTTGATATATGAACATTGACAAAACAACGAGATTGGAAAAAAAAGGAAAGTAGCCGCCGGCCGGCCAGCGAGCAGAGCGCCGCCCCAGACCTGCTGCTGCGGATGCTACACGCCTCCAGCAGAGGGCGCCCTCAGTAACATCGACAGAACTGTCATTTATAATGCTTCAATTCAAATATGCATTGTATAACCCACTGACAGGTGGGCAGAATGTAAATATGTAGTAAATAAATCTTTTCTTGCACTGTTAAGGTGTTTCACGTCTTTCCGTCTGAAACAGGCACTGAGCAAACACTACAACGTGGGTGTGATGCAACAACCTGCATTTATTACTGCATTAATACAACCATAAAAATGGCTCAAAAGAACAGACTTAGTCTGTTGTAAATATTAACTCTCCTTAACAACTTCACATTCTCCTAACCCCCCTTTAATATCCAAAAAACGGAATACAACTATTATGTCTTTAAATAAACTTACAAAAAGGTTCACAAATCAGTTCAGCTGAGTAAAGAGTAAAGTAAACATTTCTGTCCTGGACAGAGAAAGATGAACCCCTGCTTCCAAGCGTATGGTTGCTATGGCTTCCTGCACTCCTGTCTGAGGGACACACCTTTAAACATACTGTCATCAACATCAACACATAAAACCAGGGTTGTTGGTGCTGATCCCAACTGCCAATAGAAGTCTGTTAACTGTCAATCAACACACTGGATTCTAACACTGTCCCTCCTAATTAAAAAATGTACCTGGTTTTAGAGATTTTGTCTCTGCATCATTTCAAACTTTTCCTAAAAGCAATCACCCAATTTCATAGAACAAAAGCCATGTCCTGTGTTGACTTCACATAAACAAAACGTTCAGGCAGGTTCACTACTACGTCATCGAACATTAACGTAACATAACAAGGTGAACGAGGGAACCAACCCTGGGGGTTAAAACCAAATGCATCTGGACCTGCAACTTTGCTGCTATTTAATTTGTGTAATGCTGACATTAGAACAGACGGATTCAGAAAAAACAACATTGTCCTTATAATCTCAGTTCCATTTTGTGGATTGAAAAAAACAGCTGCCATTTTTACATGGTTCAGTCTTCAGGGGTTATGGCTCTACGGTATATAAGGTGAGGGCTCTATATAGATATTTAAATGTTGGACTTCAAGTAATTTTCTGGGTAAAAAGGTTTTCTCACGGTAATTAGCGGATAAAGGAAAGCCTGGTCTAGATACACTCTCCTTTCACGCACATTCAGCACAAAGTACTAGCGGCGCGCGTGGGGCCGGGCGGGGCCGGGCGGGGTCGGGCGGGGCCGGGCGGGGCCGGGCGGTACCTTCGCTGAGGAGGTGGGGGAGGGGGTGCTGTAGGAGTCGGTGGACCTGGCGGAGGAGTGGTCGTCTGAGGAGGGTCTGGACAGGAGGGAGGAGGAGCCCTGGGGCTTTGTGGTGTGGAGGGGGGCGGGGGACAGCCTGGAGGACGACCTGAGATGGGAGGAGTGAATGAGTGAATTATATCCTTCATGCATATCTATATATCCATGTGTACATATATATATATATATATATATATATCCATGTGTATATATATATATATATATATCCATGTGTATTCCCTGCCTTGCTCTGTATATTCTTCTTGTGTGTCTTTATAATGTATTGATACAGTACCTCGGAAAATCGATTACAGTATCGTGGGAAAACCCCATTGCGATGTGCTGTTGTCTGGATCTCATGGCCGAGCCCTGCGTATTAGACTGATGTGACTCTGACCTGCCCTGCTATTAGACTGATGTGACTCAGACCTGCTATTAGACTGATGTGACTCAGACCTGCCCTGCTATTAGACTGATGTGACTCAGACCTGTCCTGCTATTAGACTGATGTGACTCAGACCTGCTATTAGACTGATGTGACTCAGACCTGCCCTGCTATTAGACTGATGTGACTCAGACCTGCTATTAGACTGATGTGACTCAGACCTGCTATTAGACTGATGTGACTCAGACCTGCTATTAGACTGATGTGACTCAGACCTGCCCTGCTATTAGACTGATGTGACTCAGACCTGTCGTGGCCGGTGTGTGGGGGGAGGGGGAAGTGGTCGGGGGTCTCCGGGGCGTCTCCGTTGCCGGGGGTCCTCCGGCTGTTGTTGGCCCTCCAGGAGGAGGTCTGGGGTGGCTCGTCGGGGCACATGTGCCGGGGCCGCTGGCCGATCCCGGTGGGCTGCTGCAGGCCCGACGCCTGCTCCTCCGCCCCTAGCACCTGGGACACCGCTCAGTCCAACACTCTGCTAACACTTTGCATTACAGCTCGGTAATAACACGGTAATACCAGGGTAATACCAGGGTAATAACACGGTAATACCAGGGTAATACCACGGTAATACCAGGGTAATAACATGGCAATTACCATTAGTTACTAGTTACCTGTGTGGTTACCAGGGTAATACCATGTAAATGCTTCTATTTTGGGGTAACTACGCAGGTACTGTAACGAGTACTAGTAACTACTGGTATTTGCAGGTAATTTCCTAGTAATAAATATAGATATTAACATGGTACTACCGTGTTAATACTGTGCACCTGCACACAAACGGACGTGCTTCGTCAAAACGTCACGTGGAAAATCAACGTTGACTTAAAATTTTAAAAATCCTAGGGATTGTCATGAATATTTCAGTAGCGCTGGATGGAGAGTGTGTGAGCGTTAGTGTGTGAGTGTTGGATGGAGAGTGTGTGAGTGTTGGATGGAGAGTGTGTGAGTGTTGGATGGAGAGTGTGTGAGTGTTGGATGGAGTGTGTGTGAGCGTTAGTGTGTGAGTGTTGGATGGAGAGTGTGTGAGTGTTGGATGGAGTGTGTGAGTGTTGGATGGAGAGTGTGTGAGTGTTGGATGGAGTGTGTGTGAGCGTTAGTGTGTGAGCGTTGGATGGAGAGTGTGTGAGCGTTGGATGGAGAGTGTGTGAGTGTTGGATGGAGAGTGTGTGAGTGTTGGATGGAGTGTGTGTGAGCGTTAGTGTGTGAGCGTTGGATGGAGAGTGTGTGAGCGTTGGATGGAGTGTGTGAGTGTTGGATGGAGAGTGTGTGAGTGTTGGATGGAGTGTGTGTGAGCGTTAGTGTGTGAGCGTTGGATGGAGTGTGTGAGCGTTGGATGGAGTGTGTGAGTGTTGGATGGAGAGTGTGTGAGCGTTGGATGGAGAGTGTGTGAGTGTTGGACGGAGAGTGTGTGAGCGTTGGATGGAGAGTGTGTGAGCGTTGGATGGAGTGTGTGTGAGCGTTAGTGTGTGAGCGTTGGACGGAGTGTGTGAGCGCTCACCGAGACCAGGGCGCGCAGCGTGGCGTCGTCCAGCTGGGACCAGGGTTTGGACGGGCAGCGGATCCTCCGGAGGAACAGACTGTGCCACTTCTGTCTCAGCTGGAACACCAGCTCTGCCACCTGAGAGAGAGATAGAGAACCTCAACACCAGCTCTGCCACCTGAGAGAGAGATAGAGAACCTCAACACCAGCTCTGCTACACCTGAGAGAGAGATAGAGAACCTCAACACCAGCTCTGCCACCTGAGAGAGAGATAGAGAACCTCAACACCAGCTCTGCCACCTGAGAGAGATAGAGAACCTCAACACCAGCTCTGCCACCTGAGAGAGAGATAGAGAACCTCAACACCAGCTCTGCCACCTGAGAGAGATAGAGAACCTCAACACCAGCTCTGCTACACCTGAGAGAGAGATAGAGAACCTCAACACCAGCTCTGCCACCTGAGAGAGAGATAGAGAACCTCAACACCAGCTCTGCCACCTGAGAGAGATAGAGAACCTCAACACCAGCTCTGCTACACCTGAGAGAGAGATAGAGAACCTCAACACCAGCTCTGCTGCACCTGAGAGAGATAGAGAACCTCAACACCAGCTCTGCCACCTGAGAGAGAGATAGAGAACCTCAACACCAGCTCTGTCACCTGAGAGAGATAGAACCTCAACACCAGCTCTGCCACCTGAGAGAGAGATAGAGAACCTCAACACCAGCTCTGCTACACCTGAGAGAGATAGAGAACCTCAACACCAGCTCTGCCACCTGAGAGAGAGATAGAGAACCTCAACACCAGCTCTGCCACCTGAGAGAGAGATAGAGAACCTCAACACCAGCTCTGCCACCGAGAGAGAGATAGAGAACCTCAACACCAGCTCTGCCACCTGAGAGAGATAGAGAACCTCAACACCAGCTCTGCCACCTGAGAGAGAGATAGAGAACCTCAACACCAGCTCTGCCACCTGAGAGAGATAGAGAACCTCAACACCAGCTATGCTACACCTGAGAGAGAGATAGAGAACCTCAACACCAGCTCTGCCACCTGAGAGAGAGATAGAGAACCTCAACACCAGCTCTGCCACCTGAGAGAGATAGAGAACCTCAACACCAGCTCTGCTACACCTGAGAGAGAGATAGAGAACCTCAACACCAGCTCTGCCACCTGAGAGAGAGATAGAGAACCTCAACACCAGCTCTGCTACACCTGAGAGAGAGATAGAGAACCTCAACACCAGCTCTGCTACACCTGAGAGAGACAGACGTCCGTCTGTTTAAATGACTCCCCTGGGCTGAGGAGCAACTGTCTCAGACTCTGAGACGATGAAGCACAAAGTTCAGTTAAACATAAACAACAATGTCTCCATAATACGCAATCATACTGTAGGACTTCCTCCTTACCTCTCTGTCCAGTTTAAAGTTGAGCCACTCGTCAATCTTCACCTGTGCCAGGTGTGCTGTGGAACGCTCCTCCATCTCGCTGTCACTGCTCTCATTCACCCCCTCGTCTACACCCAGCACAGGAGCACAGGAAACAGGAAACAGGAACACAGGAAACAGGAACACAGGAAACAGGAACACAGGAACAAAGGAGCACAGGAAACAGGAGCACAGGAAACAGGAACACAGGAACACAGGAAACAGGAACACAGGAACAAAGGAGCACAGGAAACAGGAGCAGAGGAAACAGGAGCACAGGAAACAGGAACACAGGAGCACAGGAAACAGGAACACAGGAAACAGGAACACAGGAGCACAGGAAACAGGAACACAGGAGCACAGGAACACAGGAGCACAGGAGCACAGGAATGAGTACACCCTCGGCACCATGGACCGATCAGGGACCACACACAGACACGTAGTACTGACTAGAAGCATATTTAACTAGAAGCATGTATAATAGACTACAAGCATATATAATAGACACAGACACGCAGTACTGACTAGAAGCATATATAATAGTGAGTGAATTCTTGACAGGCAGTCAGGAGCTACCTTTGAGAACCGCCGGCTCTTGGAAGGCAGAGCTGGGTAATTTGGCACAGCCTCCAAATATAGTCAGGGAGAAGGGCGACACGGCGGTGCAACAGCGGACGCTGGCGATCCTGTGGGCTCTGGTCATCTCGTCGTAGATCAGCCAATCGGTGGGCAGCCCCTGCACGGCTGCCGCCTGCCCATTGGCTGGGGGGATCTAGGCAGGGAAACGCAGGGTTTTACCTCACGGGGGCTTCTTGCAGAAAGCTGTTTAAGTGGTCAGGAGAACTGGACCCCGGAGGGGGTGAGAATAGAGCCTGAACACCCAGTTACATTAGAGATGAGAATAGAGCCTGAACACCACAGTTACATTAGAGATGAGAATAGAGCCTGAACACCCAGTTACATTAGAGATGAATAGAGCCTGAACACCCAGTTACATTAGAGATGAGAATAGTGCCTGAACACCACAGTTACATTAGAGATGAGAATAGAGCCTGAACACCCAGTTACATTAGAGATGAATAGAGCCTGAACACCACAGTTACATTAGAGATGAGAATAGAGCCTGAACACCCAGTTACATTAGAGATGAGAATAGAGCCTGAACACCACAGTTACATTAGAGATGAGAATAGTGCCTGAACACCACAGTTACATTAGAGATGAGAATAGAGCCTGAACACCACAGTTACATTAGAGATGAGAATAGAGCCTGAACACCACAGTTACATTAGAGATGAGAATAGAGCCTGAACACCCAGTTACATTAGAGATGAATAGAGCCTGAACACCACAGTTACATTAGAGATGAGAATAGAGCCTGAACACCAGTTACATTTAGAGATGAGAATAGAGCCTGAACACCACAGTTACATTAGAGATGAGAATAGAGCCTGAACACCAGTTACATTTAGAGATGAGAATAGAGCCTGAATAGAGCCTGAACACCACAGTTACATTTAGAGATGAATAGAGCCTGAACACCATGGTTACATTAGAGATGAGAATAGAGCCTGAACACCACAGTTACATTTAGAGATGAATAGAGCCTGAACACCATGGTTACATTAGAGATGAGAATAGAGCCTGAACACCACAGTTACATTAGAGATGAGCTGAACACCATGGCTATATTTAGAGACAATAGAAGCAAAAACATGTGAATGACTATGCAACTACAGGATGAGTCAAACACCCAACGACAAACTTTCTTTAGCCTTCAATGTGAGTGAGTGAGTGAATGTATGAATGAGTGAGTGAGTGAGTGAGTGAATGTGTGAGTGAGTGAATGTATGAATGAGTGAGTGAGTGAGTGAGTGAGTGAGTGAGTGAGTGGGTGGGTGGGTGAGTGAGTGAGTGAGTGAGTGGGTGAGTGAGTGAGTGAGTGAGTGAGTGAGTGAGTGAGTGAGTGAGTGAGTGAGTGAGTGAGTGAGTGAGTGAGTGAGTGAGTGAGTGATGGTGGTGGTCCTACCTTCTTGTACGTCGGAGGCTGGCTGAGCACAGAGGTGGGGTGGAGACGGACCCTCTTCTCCTTGGCCCCGGACAGCGAGCCGGTGTCCCGGTCCACGTGGATCAGGTTGGGGTACAACCCCGCCACCAGCGCCGCCTTCACCACCGACCAGTTCTCAGAGTTCATGTTCACATCCCGGATGTCCCCGCCCCCGCGTGCTCGCACCAACCCTGGGGACCAATCCCAGTCACACACTTCACTATGATGGACATGTCCTTTCTCATTATAGTTTTTTAGCTAAAGCTCTTTTAACTTTGGTTGGATTTTCTGCTACATGAGAACAAGTCGTGGACGGTGGAAGGAGGGACAGATAATGAGTACGATGTCTGAGGTTCTCTAGGTTCTAAAGGTTCTCCAGGGGACCCACCGATGGCTCGGAGCTGCCCGAGCAGCTGGGTCCTCATGCCTATGATGATCTCCATGGTGGCCTGGGACAGGAAGTTCTTCTCACAGAAGGATCTCTCCCAGCCTTCGCTGTGGGCCTTCTGCCAGGCCTGCCCCACAAACACACACCTGTCAACCGCCATTCTGACACCACAGTTACACATTCTAACCCTAACCCTGCTGTCTGTTAACTGTGTTGACTGTTTGGATGTGTTCTGTTGTCTGTTAACTGTGTTGACTGTTTGGATGTGTTCTGCTGTCTGTTAACTGTGTTGACTGTTTGGATGTGTTCTGTTGTCTGTTAACTGTGTTGACTGTTTGGATGTGTTCTGTTGTCTGTTAACTGTGTTGACTGTTTGGATGTGTTCTGCTGTCTGTTAACTGTGTTGACTGTTTGGATGTGTTCTGTTGTCTGTTAACTGTGTTGACTGTTTGGATGTGTTCTGTTGTCTGTTAACTGTGTTGACTGTTTGGATGTGTTCTGTTGTCTGTTAACTGTGTTGACTGTTTGGATGTGTTCTGCTGTCTGTTAACTGTGTTGACTGTTTGGATGTGTTCTGCTGTCTGTTAACTGTGTTGACTGTTTGGATGTGTTCTGTTGTCTGTTAACTGTGTTGGTTTTAAAATAACTTTGACATTCCTTTTCAGACCCACCCCCCTTCCCTCAAGAGGCTTTGCAGGTCACTATTCTAAATAAAAATGTGTTCTTAACGACTTGCCTGGTTAATAAAGGTTAAATTTAAAAAAAGTAAAAACCTGGAAGGCTCGGAGCAAGGCCATGTGGTCGCTGAAGGTGGCGGCAGTGAAGCGCTTGCGGCAGAGCATGGCCGCCCACCTCTGCGAGGCCTGGGCGGGCAGCGTGAAGGGGTCACGGTGCGCCAGCGTGCAGGCGATGGTCAGGACGGGGTCCAGGCACTTCAGCACCACGCCGCACAGCACCATCTTGCCCAGGTGCGGCTCCACGGGCAGGTCGGCCAGGTGGTGGCCCAGCTCCGTCAGGTCCTCCCATGGGTCCATGGCGTCGATGCTCTGAGGGTTAGAATGAGAGAGAACAATGGGTCTGTTTGGTTCCGCTAAGAAAAACACTCTCTCTTTTACTCTTCCCTTTGAGAAACCACTGATCTAATGGATTACACTTATTTAATCCAAAGCACTTTCCCTCTCATTCACCCATTCACACACACATTCACACACCAATGGCGGCAGCTGCCATGCAAGGTGCTAGCCTGCTCACTGGGAGCAACCTGGGGTTCAGTGTCTCGCCCAAGGACACTTCGACATGTGAACAGGAGGAGCCGGGATTCAAACCCCCGACCCTGCGGTCATTGGACGAGCCGCTCTTCTTGTCTTTGAAATCGAGAGTTTAACATGTTTTTGAATGATTTTTCACAGTGCCCACCCACATCCATCGTATGACCAACACAGTGGTAGATCAACTTTATCAACTTTATCAAAAGTGCTAGTTTTGTCAACGTTATGATCTGAACCATTGTATATGATCATAAGTAACCTTAAAACAGGGCTAAACATGATTTTTCCCTTTACTACTCCTTTAAGTAAAGACATTGTTAGGGTCTGGGGGGGAAGGTTAGGGTTAGGGTCTGGGGGGGAAGGTTAGTGGTTAGGGTTTGGGGGGGAAGGTTAGCGGTTGTTACCTTGAGCATCTGTACAGCGTGTCTGACTACGAGGGTGGGAGGCGGCTCAGGAGCTCTGGACAGGAACTCAGCGATGGGACAGGTGATGGGAGCCAGCAGCTTGGTGTGCAAGCACAGCTCCTGAGAGGAACACACATGTTAACTGAGCCCTAGTGTGTGTGTGTGAGTGTGTGTGTGTGTGTGTGTGTGTGTGTGTGAGTGTGTGTGTGTGTGTGTGAGTGTGTGTGTGTGTGTGTGTGTTTGAGTGTGTGTGTGTGTGTGTGTTTGAGTGTGTGTGTGTGTGTGTGTGTGAGTGTGTGTGAGTGTGTGTGTGTGAGTGTGTGTGATTGTGTGATTGTGTGTGAGTGTGTGTGTGTGTGTGTGTGTGAGTGTGTGAGTGTGTGTGTGTACCTGCAGGGGCATCCTGAGCAGCTGAGGGACCTGGTACTCCAGCATGTTGTTGAACCTGAGGCGGCTGAAGAGGTGGAAGCAGATGCCAGGTCTGCAGCGTCCAGCCCTGAGACCACGCACGCACGCACGCACGCACGCACGCACGCACGCACGCACGCACACACGCACACACACACACACACACACGCACAATCAATATGACCAGCCCTGAGAACACCAGAGATTCACCAGATACACACATCAACATGACCAGCCCTACATAGTCTACACTAGTCTGAATGCTGGGGGTTTGGATCTGGTCTAGTCTGAATGCTGAGGGTTTGGATCTGGTCTAGTCTGAATGCTGAGGGTTTGGATCTGGTCTAGTCTGAATGCTGAGGGTTTGGATCTGGTCTAGTCTGAATGGTGAGGGTTTGGATCTGGTCTAGTCTGAATGCTGAGGGTTTGGATCTGGTCTAGTCTGAATGCTGAGGGTTTGGATATGGTCTAGTCTGAATGGTGAGGGTTTGGATCTGGTCTAGTCTGAATGCTGAGGGTTTGGATCTGGTCTAGTATGAATGCGGAGGGTTTGGATCTGGTCTAGTCTGAATGGTGAGGGTTTGGATCTGGTCTAGTCTGAATGCGGAGGGTTTGGATCTGGTCTAGTCTGAATGCGGAGGGTTTGGATCTGGTCTAGTCTGAATGCGGAGGGTTTGGATCTGGTCTAGTCTGAATGGTGAGGGTTTGGATCTGGTCTAGTCTGAATGGTGAGGGTTTGGATCTGGTCTAGTCTGAATGCTGAGGGTTTGGATCTGGTCTAGTCTGAATGGTGAGGGTTTGGATCTGGTCTAGTCTGAATGGTGAGGGTTTGGATCTGGTCTAGTCTGAATGCGGAGGGTTTGGATCTGGTCTAGTCTGAATGCGGAGGGTTTGGATCTGGTCTAGTCTGAATGCGGAGGGTTTGGATCTGGTCTAGTCTGAATGCGGAGGGTTTGGATCTGGTCTAGTCTGAATGCGGAGGGTTTGGATCTGGTCTAGTCTGAATGCTGAGGGTTTGGATCTGGTCTAGTCTGAATGCTGAGGGTTTGGATCTGGTCTAGTCTGAATGCTGAGGGTTTGGATCTGGTCTAGTCTGAATGCGGAGGGTTTGGATCTGGTCTAGTATGAATGCGGAGGGTACAGTACGGTGTGTTTTGGACATCTCACCTGCCCTTCCTCTGCAATGCGCTGGCTTTAGAGATCCACACCATCTTCAGCATGGTCACATGGTTTAGGGCATCAAAGGACTTCTGGGATGGGGGGGGGAGGGGCAATTACGCATGGTTAGTTTCCATCTCTCACAGGAGGGTCGTCCCTTCTTCAGTGAGCTCCTGACTAGAGGTGGGAATCAGTAGTGATCTCATGATTCCATCTGACTGATTCCTGGGGTCACGATTCAATTTTAAGTCGATTATCGTGATTTGATAATTTATAGAATTTTCAATGACATTTCCACCATTTGACTGCAGTCACCCATTAAATACAGTAACACATTAAATACAGAAGCCCGTTAAATACAGTAACACATTAAATATGTCCTGTAATGGTAGGGGAAACACAAATACATGCCAAGCATGCATGCATGCATAATAAATCGTTGATTAAGAAAAAAAAAACGCTTTTGGTATTGTTTGGAAATTTTTGAATTTGAATTACAATTCGATTCAGGGACGTGCCTACAATTTGAAACACTAATATATATATATATATATATATATATATATATAATAAAAACTAATTTTAATGAAGACATTTTTTATTTTTTATTTTTTTTAAATTTGTGAATGGATCAGTAATGGTGAATAGAATAGCGATGTAATGGTGAATAGAATAGCGATGTAATGGTGAATAGAATAGCGATGTAATGGTGAATAGAATAGCGATTCTTACATGAATGGATTTTCTTCACCACCTCTATTCCTCACCTCTTTAACCTTTCCGGAGTCGATGACAAAGACCACATCGTTGACCGTGATGCTGGTCTCTGCGATGTTGGTGGACAGAATCTGCAGGAAAGATTTAAACGTCAGTTTCATCTCACAGTCTCCTTGAAGTCCGAGTGAGTGAGTGAGTGAGTGAGTGAGTGAGTGAGTGAGTGAGTGAGTGAGTGAGTGAGTGAGTGAGTGAGTGAGTGAATGAATGAATGAATGAATGAATGGGGTCTTCAATGCCAAAGCCCATGGATGAGTGGTGCTGAGCATGTGATGTGTGTGGACTCACTATCTTGCGCACCCCAGCGGGGGTGTTCTGAGCATGTGATGTGTGTGGACTCACTATCTTGCGCACCCCAGCGGGGGTGTTCTGAGCATGTGATGTGTGTGGACTCACTATCTTGCGCACCCCAGCGGGGGTGTTCTGAGCATGTGATGTGTGTGGACTCACTATCTTGCGCACCCCAGCGGGGGTGTTCTGAGCATGTGATGTGTGTGGACTCACTATCTTGCGCACCCCAGCGGGGGTGTTCTGAGCATGTGATGTGTGTGGACTCACTATCTTGCGCACCCCAGCGGGGGTGTTCTGAGCATGTGATGTGTGTGGACTCACTATCTTGCGCACCCCAGCGGGGGTGTTCTGAGCATGTGATGTGTGTGGACTCACTATCTTGCGCACCCCAGCGGGGGTGTTCTGAGCATGTGATGTGTGTGGACTCACTATCTTGCGCACCCCAGCGGGGGTGTTCTGAGCATGTGATGTGTGTGGACTCACTATCTTGCGCACCCCAGCGGGGGTGTTCTGAGCATGTGATGTGTGTGGACTCACTATCTTGCGCACCCCAGCGGGGGTGTTCTGAGCATGTGATGTGTGTGGACTCACTATCTTGCGCACCCCAGCGGGGGTGTTCTGAGCATGTGATGTGTGTGGACTCACTATCTTGCGCACCCCAGCGGGGGTGTTCTGAGCATGTGATGTGTGTGGACTCACTATCTTGCGCACCCCAGCGGGGGTGTTCTGAGCATGTGATGTGTGTGGACTCACTATCTTGCGCACCCCAGCGGGGGTGTTCTGAGCATGTGATGTGTGTGGACTCACTATCTTGCGCACCCCAGCGGGGGTGTTCTTGAGGACCCTCCTCTGGTCGGACGTCTGCATGTTGGAGTGGAGAGTGAACACCTGATACCTGCCAGACCCAACCACACACAGCCCGTCACTACAGGGACTACAGATGGACACTAGCCTTCTGGGCTAATTCTGGAATATTCTTTAATGTACACTGTCCCTGACAAATAAAAAAGCCTCTGAATAAACAAGCCTCTGAATAAACAAGCCTCTGAGGCTTCAGCCTGCATGTGCTAATCTAATCAACTACGAGCTTTCATTCCAGATGTTCAACACTGGGATCCAGGACTGAACACACAATCTCAACTAAACAGGTTCTCTAAACAGGTTCTACCTCTGGGAGACGTTCTCTAAACAGGTTCTACCTCTGGGAGTGGTCGACGAAGCGTTTGTCGTCGTCGAGAATGCGTTCCCTCAGTCCAACGATCTCGTCGTATCCCGGGAGGAAGATCAGCACGGCGCCTGGGAAGGACATCCACCATGTCAGCAGGAAGGACAGACCACCATGTCAGCAGGAAGGACAGACCACCATGTCAGCATGAAGCCAGAAGGAACGTCACATTTTTACATTAGTCATTTAGCAAATGCTTTTATCTAAAGCGACTAACAATGATTGCATTTAACGTAGGTAGTGAGTGGACTATTACTCACCAGAACTCACAAGTGCATCTCCTTTCTAAACAAGTGACTAAGAGCATAATCTAGTGCACAAGTACAACACTTCGCCTTTTTAGAATAAATGCGTATTACAAAAACATTAAAAGCTCCTTGGGGAGCTTGCATTTAATTTCTTCAGGCCTCCTCAGGTTTGAGGTTAAAATAGCTGAGCGGATAAGCAAGTTTAGTTTGAGACCCTGGCCTCCTCTGTGTCTCACCCTCGTCGGAGCTGGAGCAGATGCTGTGCAGCAGGTGCATGATGAGGTCCAGGTCCACGCGCTCGTCATCGTAGCTGTGGTGGTACACGCTCAGACGCTCCTGGTCCTCCGCACTCAGCTCCGCGCTGGACGACCGCATCAGGGACGACTCGTCCTGCTTCCCCGACTCCAGGGACGAGCTGCAGGGGGCGGAGGGGAGAGAGAGGGAGAGGAGAGCCTGGTTCACTAGGGAGGAGGAGAGGGAGAGGAGAGCCTGGTTCACTAGGGAGGAGGAGGGGGAGGGGAGAGCCTGGTTCACTAGGGAGGAGGAGAGGGAGGGGAGAGCCTGGTTCACTAGGGAGGAGGAGAGGGAGAGGAGAGCCCGGGTCACTAGGGAGGAGGAGAGGGAGAGGAGAGCCTGGTTCACTAGGGAGGAGGAGAGGGAGGGGAGAGCCTGGTTCACTAGGGAGGAGGAGAGGGAGGGGAGAGCCTGGTTCACTAGGGAGGAGGAGAGGGAGGGGAGAGCCTGGTTCACTAGGGAGGAGGAGAGGGAGGGGAGAGCCTGGTTCACTAGGGAGGAGGAGAGGGAGGGGAGAGCCTGGTTCACTAGGGAGGAGGAGAGGGAGGGGAGAGCCTGGTTCACTAGGGAGGAGGAGAGGGAGGGGAGAGCCTGGTTCACTAGGGAGGAGGAGGGGGAGGGGAGAGCCTGGTTCACTAGGGAGGAGGAGAGGGAGG